>NW_027018259.1:0-50416 GCF_032854445.1 Liolophura sinensis | reverse complement strand
AATACTTTTGGCTGTAGCCACAAAATGAATAATCATTGATGTCAAGATCACGTGCCCAGCAACGGCTCTTACTCCATGGAAACCAAGGAAATTTGCAATTTTTCAACAGCTGAGATGCTGGCCCAATTGCGCATCTTTTGGCACCTTATTGATGTGGGTCAGTGTTCAATTGTACTTTTTTACAGCGGACTGTATCAAGTACCTTTTGTTTTTTTTATATACAAATGGTGTGGTTTTTCTACATGTAGATAAAGACATTGAGTTTGTCTTCGACTTAGAAGTAAGACATTTGCTGGGTGAGTTAAATGGGCTTGGCCAAAGATTTGACGTCGTCTGGGCTACCGAAGGGCACATAAGTTATAATGAAAAGTTGGAATATAGTAATGACCAGTCGCGATTGTACATAGTTAATGTAGCCGATTTCAATTCGCAAAAAGACCAGGCAAAAATCCAAAAGTGGAAAAACTGTTCCAATGCTGCTGGTAAGAGCTAATCCGACGTATTTTTGACGAGAAATCGAATGGGTGCAAACCGCGCTGCTCTCCGACCAATACTTTTGGCTGTAGCCACAAATGAATAATCATTGATGTCAAGATCACGTGCCCAGCAACGGCTCTTACTCCATGGAAACCAAGGAAATTTGCAATTTTCAACAGCTGGAGATGCCTGGCCCAATTGCGCATCTTTTGGCACCTTATTGATGTGGGTCAGTGTTCAATTGTACTTTTTACAGCGGACTGTATCAAGTACCTTGTGTTTTTTTTATATACAAATGGTGTGGTTTTTTCTACATGTAGATAAGACATTGAGTTTTTCTTCAACTTAGAAGTTAGACAACTGCTGGATGAGTTAAATGGGCTTGCTCCAAAGATTTGACGTCGTCTGGGCTACCGAAGGGCACATAACTTATAATGAAAAGTTGAATATAGTAATGACCAGTCGCGATTGTACATAGTTAATGTAGCCGATTTCAATTCGCAAAAAGACCAGGCAAAAATCCAAAGTGGATAAACTGTTCCAATGCTGCTGGTAAGAGGCTAATCCGACGTATTTTTTGACGAGAAATCGAATGGTGCAAACCGCGTTGCTCTCCGACCAATACTGTTGGCTGTAGCCACAAATGAATAATCATTGATGTCAAGATCACGTGCCCAGCAACGGCTCTTACTCCATGGAAACCAAGGAAATTTGCAATTTTTCAACAGCTGGAGATGCCTGGCCCAATTGCGCATCTTTTGGCACCTTATTGATGTGGGTCAGTGTTCAATTGTACTTTTTACAGCGGACTGTATCAAGTACCTTGTGTTTTTTTTATATACAAATGGTGTGGTTTTTCTACATGTAGATAAAGACATTGAGTTTGTCTTCAACTTAGAAGTAAGACAACTGCTGGGTGAGTTAAATGGGCTTGGTACAAAGATTTGACGTCGTCTGGGCTACCGAAGGGCACATAACTTATAATGAAAAGTTGAATATAGTAATGACCAGTCGCGATTGTACATAGTTAATGTAGCCGATTTCAATTCGCAAAAAGACCAGCAAAAATCCAAAAGTAGAAAAAACTGTTCCAATGCTGCTGGTAAGAGGCTAATCCGACGTAGTTTTTGACGAGAAATCGAATGGTGCAAACCGCGTTGCTCTCCGATTAATACTTTTGGCTGTAGCCACAAATTGAATAATCATTGATGTCAAGATCACGTGCCAGCAACGGCTCTTACTCCATGGAAACCAAGGAAATTTGCAATTTTTCAACAGCTGGAGATGCCTGGCCCAATTGCGCATCTTTTGGCACCTTATTGATGTGGGTCAGTGTTCAATTGTACTTTTTTACAGCGGGACTGTATCAAGTACCTTGTGTTTTTTTTTATATACAAATGGTGTGGTTTTTCTACATGTAGATAAAGACATTGAGTTTGTCTTCGACTTAGAAGTAAGACATTTGCTGGGTGAGTTAAATGGGCTTGGCCCAAAGATTTGACGTCGTCTGGGCTACCGAAGGGCACATAACTTATAATGAAAAGTTGAATATAGTAAATGACCAGTCGCGATTGTACATAGTTAATGTAGCCGATTTTCAATTCGCAAAAAGACCAGCAAAAATCCAAAAGTGGAAAAAGTGTTCCAATGCTGCTAATAAGAGGCTAATCCGACGTATTTTTTGACGAGAAATCGAATGGTGCAAACCGCGTTGCTCTCCGACCAATACTTTGGCTGTAGCCACAAATGAATAATCATTGATGTCAAGATCACGTGCCCAGCAACGGCTCTTACTCCATGGAAACCAAGGAAATTTGCAATTTTTCAACAGCTGGAGATGCCATGGCCCCAATTGCGCATCTTTTGGCACCTTATTGATGTGGGTCAGTGTTCAATTGTACTTTTTACAGCGGACTGTATCAAGTACCTTGTGTTTTTTTTATATACAAATGTGTGGTTTTTCTACATGTAGATAAAGACATTGAGTTTGTCTTCAACTTAGAAGTAAGACAACTGCTGGGTGAGTTAAATGGGCTTGGCCCAAAGATTTGACGTCGTCTGGGCTACCGAAGGGCACATAACTTATAATGAAAAGTTGAATATAGTAATGACCAGTCGCGATTGTACATAGTTAATGTAGCCGATTTCAATTCGCAAAAAGACCAGGCAAAAATCCAAAAGTAGAAAAACTGTTCCAATGCTGCTGTAAGAGGCTAATCCGACGTATTTTTTGACGAGAAATCGAATGGTGCAAACCGCGTTGCTCTCCGACCAATACTTTTGGCTGTAGCCACAAATGAATAAATCATTGATGTCAAGATCACGTGCCCAGCAACGGCTCTTACTCCATGGAAACCAAGGAAATTTGCAATTTTTCAAACAGCTGGAGATGTCCGGCCCATTGCGCATCTTTTGGCACCTTATTGATGTGGGTCAGTGTTCAATTGTACTTTTTTACAGCGGACTGTATCAAGTACCTTGTGTTTTTTTTATATACAAATGTGTGGTTTTTCTACATGTAGATAAAGACATTGAGTTTGTCTTCGACTTAGAAGTAAGACATTTGCTGGTGAGTTAAATGGGCTTGGCCCAAAGATTTGACGTCGTCTGGGCTACCGAAGGGCACATAACTTATAATGAAAAGTTGAATATAGTAATGACCAGTCGCGATTGTACATAGTTAATGTAGCCCATTTCAATTAGCAAAAAGACCAGGCAAAATCCAAAGTGAAAAACTGTTCCAATGCTGTTGGTAAGAGGCTAATCCGACGTATTTTTTGACGAGAAATCGATGGTGCAAACCGCGTTGCTCTCCGATTAATACTTTTGGCTGTAGCCACAAATGAATAATCATTGATGTCAAGATCACGTGCCCAGCAACGCTCTTACTCCATGGAAACCAAGGAAATTTGCAATTTTTCAACAGCTGGAGATGCCTGGCCCAATTGCGCATCTTTTGGCACCTTATTGATGTGGGTCAGTGTTCAATTGTACTTTTTTACAGCGGACTGTATCATGTACCTTGTGTTTTTTTTATATACAAATGGTGTGGTTTTTCTACATGTAGATAAAGACATTGAGTTTGTCTTCGACTTAGAAGTAAGACATTTGCTGGGTGAGTTAATGGGCTTGGCCCAAAGATTTGACGTCGTCTGGGCTACCGAAGGGCACATAACTTATAATGAAAAGTTGAATATAGTAATGACCAGTCGCGATTGTACATAGTTAATGTAGCCCATTTCAATAGCAAAAAGACCAGGCACAAATCCAAAAGTGGAAAAACTGTTCCAATGCTGCTGGTAAGAGGCTAATCCGACGTATTTTTTGAAGAGAAATCGAATGGTGCAAACCGAGTTGCTCTCCGATTAATACTTTTGGCTGTAGCCACAAATGAATAATCATTGATGTCAAGATCACGTGCCCAGCAACGGCTCTTACTCCATGGAAACCAAGGAAATTTGCAATTTTTCAACAGCTGGAGATGCCTGGCCCAATTGCGCATCTTTTGGCACCTTATTGATGTGGGTCAGTGTTCAATTGTACTTTTTACAGCGGACTGTATCAAGTACCTTGTGTTTTTTTTATATACAAATGGTGTGGTTTTTCTACATGTAGATAAAGACATTGAGTTTGTCTTCGACTTAGAAGTAAGACATTTGCTGGGTGAGTTAAATGGGCTTGGCCCAAAGATTTGACGTCGTCTGGGCTACCGAAGGGCACATAACTTATAATGAAAAGTTGAATATAGTAATGACCAGTCGCGATTGTACATAGTTAATGTAGCCGATTTCAATTCGCAAAAAGACCAGGCAAAAATCCAAAAGTGGAAAAAGTGTTCCAATGTTGCTAATAAGAGGCTAATCCGACGTATTTTTTGACGAGAAATCGAATGGTGCAAACCGCGTTGCTCTCCGACCAATACTTTTGGCTGTAGCCACAAATGAATAATCATTGATGTCAAGATCACGTGCCCAGCAACGGCTCTTACTCCATGGAAACCAAGGAAATTTGCAATTTTTCAACAGCTGGAGATGCCTGGCCCAATTGCGCATCTTTTGGCACCTTATTGATGTGGGTCAGTGTTCAATTGTACTTTTTACAGCGGACTGTATCAAGTACCTTGTGTTTTTTTTATATACAAATGGTGTGGTTTTTCTACATGTAGATAAAGACATTGAGTTTGTCTTCAACTTAGAAGTAAGACAACTGCTGGGTGAGTTAAATGGGCTTGGCCCAAAGATTTGACGTCGTCTGGGCTACCGAAGGGCACATAACTTATAATGAAAAGTTGAATATAGTAATGACCAGTCGCGATTGTACATAGTTAATGTAGCCGATTTCAATTCGCAAAAAGACCAGGCAAAAATCCAAAAGTAGAAAAACTGTTCCAATGCTGCTGGTAAGAGGCTAATCCGACGTATTTTTTGACGAGAAATCGAATGGTGCAAACCGCGTTGCTCTCCGATTAATACTTTTGGCTGTAGCCACAAATGAATAATCATTGATGTCAAGATCACGTGCCCAGCAACGGCTCTTACTCCATGGAAACCAAGGAAATTTGCAATTTTTCAACAGCTGGAGATGTCCGGCCCAATTGCGCATCTTTTGGCACCTGATTGATGTGGGTCAGTGTTCAATTGTACTTTTTTACAGCGGACTGTATCAAGTACCTTGTGTTTTTTTTATATACAAATGGTGTGGTTTTTCTACATGTAGATAAAGACATTGAGTTTGTCTTCGACTTAGAAGTAAGACATTTGCTGGGTGAGTTAAATGGGCTTGGCCCAAAGATTTGACGTCGTCTGGGCTACCGAAGGGCACATAACTTATAATGAAAAGTTGAATATAGTAATGACCAGTCGCGATTGTACATAGTTAATGTAGCCGATTTCAATTAGCAAAAAGACCAGGCAAAAATTCAAAAGTGGAAAAACTGTTCCAATGCTGTTGGTAAGAGGCTAATCCGACGTATTTTTTGAAGAGAAATCGAATGGTGCAAACCGCGTTGCTCTCCGATTAATACTTTTGGCTGTAGCCACAAATGAATAATCATTGATGTCAAGATCACGTGCCCAGCAACGGCTCTTACTCCATGGAAACCAAGGAAATTTGCAATTTTTCAACAGCTGGAGATGCCTGGCCCAATTGCGCATCTTTTGGCACCTTATTGATGTGGGTCAGTGTTCAATTGTACTTTTTTACAGCGGACTGTATCATGTACCTTGTGTTTTTTTTATATACAAATGGTGTGGTTTTTCTACATGTAGATAAAGACATTGAGTTTGTCTTCGACTTAGAAGTAAGACATTTGCTGGGTGAGTTAAATGGGCTTGGCCCAAAGATTTGACGTCGTCTGGGCTACCGAAGGGCACATAACTTATAATGAAAAGTTGAATATAGTAATGACCAGTCGCGATTGTACATAGTTAATGTAGCCGATTTCAATTCGCAAAAAGACCAGGCAAAAATCCAAAAGTGGAAAAACTGTTCCAATGCTGCTGGTAAGAGGCTAATCCGACGTATTTTTTGACGAGAAATCGAATGGTGCAAACCGCGTTGCTCTCCGACCAATACTTTTGGCTGTAGCCACAAATGAATAATCATTGATGTCAAGATCACGTGCCCAGCAACGGCTCTTACTCCATGGAAACCAAGGAAATTTGCAATTTTTCAACAGCTGGAGATGCCTGGCCCAATTGCGCATCTTTTGGCACCTTATTGATGTGGGTCAGTGTTCAATTGTACTTTTTACAGCGGACTGTATCAAGTACCTTGTGTTTTTTTTATATACAAATGGTGTGGTTTTTCTACATGTAGATAAAGACATTGAGTTTGTCTTCGACTTAGAAGTAAGACATTTGCTGGGTGAGTTAAATGGGCTTGGCCCAAAGATTTGACGTCGTCTGGGCTACCGAAGGGCACATAACTTATAATGAAAAGTTGAATATAGTAATGACCAGTCGCGATTGTACATAGTTAATGTAGCCCATTTCAATTAGCAAAAAGACCAGGCAAAAATCCAAAAGTGGAAAAACTGTTCCAATGCTGCTGGTAAGAGGCTAATCCGACGTATTTTTTGAAGAGAAATCGAATGGTGCAAACCGAGTTGCTCTCCGATTAATACTTTTGGCTGTAGCCACAAATGAATAATCATTGATGTCAAGATCACGTGCCCAGCAACGGCTCTTACTCCATGGAAACCAAGGAAATTTGCAATTTTTCAACAGCTGGAGATGCCTGGCCCAATTGCGCATCTTTTGGCACCTTATTGATGTGGGTCAGTGTTCAATTGTACTTTTTACAGGGGACTGTATCAAGTACCTTGTGTTTTTTTTATATACAAATGGTGTGGTTTTTCTACATGTAGATAAAGACATTGAGTTTGTCTTCGACTTAGAAGTAAGACATTTGCTGGGTGAGTTAAATGGGCTTGGCCCAAAGATTTGACGTCGTCTGGGCTACCGAAGGGCACATAACTTATAATGAAAAGTTGAATATAGTAATGACCAGTCGCGATTGTACATAGTTAATGTAGCCGATTTCAATTAGCAAAAAGACCAGGCAAAAATCCAAAAGTGGAAAAACTGTTCCAATGCTGCTGGTAAGAGGCTAATCCGACGTATTTTTTGAAGAGAAATCGAATGGTGCAAACCGAGTTGCTCTCCGATTAATACTTTTGGCTGTAGCCACAAATGAATAATCATTGATGTCAAGATCACGTGCCCAGCAACGGCTCTTACTCCATGGAAACCAAGGAAATTTGCAATTTTTCAACAGCTGGAGATGCCTGGCCCAATTGCGCATCTTTTGGCACCTTATTGATGTGGGTCAGTGTTCAATTGTACTTTTTACAGCGGACTGTATCAAGTACCTTGTGTTTTTTTTATATACAAATGGTGTGGTTTTTCTACATGTAGATAAAGACATTGAGTTTGTCTTCAACTTAGAAGTAAGACAACTGCTGGGTGAGTTAAATGGGCTTGGTACAAAGATTTGACGTCGTCTGGGCTACCGAAGGGCACATAACTTATAATGAAAAGTTGAATATAGTAATGACCAGTCGCGATTGTACATAGTTAATGTAGCCGATTTCAATTCGCAAAAAGACCAGGCAAAAATCCAAAAGTAGAAAAACTGTTCCAATGCTGCTGGTAAGAGGCTAATCCGACGTATTTTTTGACGAGAAATCGAATGGTGCAAACCGCGTTGCTCTCCGATTAATACTTTTGGCTGTAGCCACAAATGAATAATCATTGATGTCAAGATCACGTGCCCAGCAACGGCTCTTACTCCATGGAAACCAAGGAAATTTGCAATTTTTCAACAGCTGGAGATGCCTGGCCCAATTGCGCATCTTTTGGCACCTTATTGATGTGGGTCAGTGTTCAATTGTACTTTTTTTACAGCGGACTGTATCAAGTACCTTGTGTTTTTTTTATATACAAATGGTGTGGTTTTTCTACATGTAGATAAAGACATTGAGTTTGTCTTCGAATTAGAAGTAAGACATTTGCTGGGTGAGTTAAATGGGCTTGGCCCAAAGATTTGACGTCGTCTGGGCTACCGAAGGGCACATAACTTATAATGAAAAGTTGAATATAGTAATGACCAGTCGCGATTGTACATAGTTAATGTAGCCGATTTCAATTAGCAAAAAGACCAGGCAAAAATCCAAAAGTGGAAAAACTGTTCCAATGCTGCTGGTAAGAGGCTAATCCGACGTATTTTTTGAAGAGAAATCGAATGGTGCAAACCGAGTTGCTCTCCGATTAATACTTTTGGCTGTAGCCACAAATGAATAATCATTGATGTCAAGATCACGTGCCCAGCAACGGCTCTTACTCCATGGAAACCAAGGAAATTTGCAATTTTTCAACAGCTGGAGATGCCTGGCCCAATTGCGCATCTTTTGGCACCTTATTGATGTGGGTCAGTGTTCAATTGTACTTTTTACAGCGGACTGTATCAAGTACCTTGTGTTTTTTTTATATACAAATGGTGTGGTTTTTCTACATGTAGATAAAGACATTGAGTTTGTCTTCGACTTAGAAGTAAGACATTTGCTGGGTGAGTTAAATGGGCTTGGCCCAAAGATTTGACGTCGTCTGGGCTACCGAAGGGCACATAACTTATAATGAAAAGTTGAATATAGTAATGACCAGTCGCGATTGTACATAGTTAATGTAGCCCATTTCAATTAGCAAAAAGACCAGGCAAAAATCCAAAAGTGGAAAAACTGTTCCAATGCTGCTGGTAAGAGGCTAATCCGACGTATTTTTTGAAGAGAAATCGAATAGTGCAAACCGAGTTGCTCTCCGATTAATACTTTTGGCTGTAGCCACAAATGAATAATCATTGATGTCAAGATCACGTGCCCAGCAACGGCTCTTACTCCATGGAAACCAAGGAAATTTGCAATTTTTCAACAGCTGGAGATGCCTGGCCCAATTGCGCATCTTTTGGCACCTTATTGATGTGGGTCAGTGTTCAATTGTACTTTTTACAGCGGACTGTATCAAGTACCTTGTGTTTTTTTTATATACAAATGGTGTGGTTTTTCTACATGTAGATAAAGACATTGAGTTTGTCTTCGACTTAGAAGTAAGACAACTGCTGGGTGAGTTAAATGGGCTTGGTACAAAGATTTGACGTCGTCTGGGCTACCGAAGGGCACATAACTTATAATGAAAAGTTGAATATAGTAATGACCAGTCGCGATTGTACATAGTTAATGTAGCCGATTTCAATTCGCAAAAAGACCAGGCAAAAATCCAAAAGTAGAAAAACTGTTCCAATGCTGCTGGTAAGAGGCTAATCCGACGTATTTTTTGACGAGAAATCGAATGGTGCAAACCGCGTTGCTCTCCGATTAATACTTTTGGCTGTAGCCACAAATGAATAATCATTGATGTCAAGATCACGTGCCCAGCAACGGCTCTTACTCCATGGAAACCAAGGAAATTTGCAATTTTTCAACAGCTGGAGATGCCTGGCCCAATTGCGCATCTTTTGGCACCTTATTGATGTGGGTCAGTGTTCAATTGTACTTTTTTTACAGCGGACTGTATCAAGTACCTTGTGTTTTTTTTATATACAAATGGTGTGGTTTTTCTACATGTAGATAAAGACATTGAGTTTGTCTTCGACTTAGAAGTAAGACATTTGCTGGGTGAGTTAAATGGGCTTGGCCCAAAGATTTGACGTCGTCTGGGCTACCGAAGTGCAAATAACTTATAATGAAAAGTTGAATATAGTAATGACCAGTCGCGATTGTACATAGTTAATGTAGCCGATTTCAATTAGCAAAAAGACCAGGCAAAAATCCAAAAGTGGAAAAACTGTTCCAATGCTGTTGGTAAGAGGCTAATCCGACGTATTTTTTGACGAGAAATCGAATGGTGCAAACCGCGTTGCTCTCCGATTAATACTTTTGGCTGTAGCCACAAATGAATAATCATTGATGTCAAGATCACGTGCCCAGCAACGGCTCTTACTCCATGGAAACCAAGGAAATTTGCAATTTTTCAACAGCTGGAGATGCCTGGCCCAATTGCGCATCTTTTGGCACCTTATTGATGTGGGTCAGTGTTCAATTGTACTTTTTTACAGCGGACTGTATCATGTACCTTGTGTTTTTTTTATATACAAATGGTGTGGTTTTTCTACATGTAGATAAAGACATTGAGTTTGTCTTCGACTTAGAAGTAAGACATTTGCTGGGTGAGTTAAATGGGCTTGGCCCAAAGATTTGACGTCGTCTGGGCTACCGAAGGGCACATAAGTTATAATGAAAAGTTGAATATAGTAATGACCAGTCGCGATTGTACATAGTTAATGTAGCCGATTTCAATTAGCAAAAAGACCAGGCAAAAATCCAAAAGTGGAAAAAGTGTTCCAATGCTGCTAATAAGAGGCTAATCCGACGTATTTTTTGACGAGAAATCGAATGGTGCAAACCGCGTTGCTCTCCGACCAATACTTTTGGCTGTAGCCACAAATGAATAATCATTGATGTCAAGATCACGTGCCCAGCAACGGCTCTTACTCCATGGAAACCAAGGAAATTTGCAATTTTTCAACAGCTGGAGATGCCTGGCCCAATTGCGCATCTTTTGGCACCTTATTGATGTGGGTCAGTGTTCAATTGTACTTTTTACAGCGGACTGTATCAAGTACGTTGTGTTTTTTTTATATACAAATGGTGTGGTTTTTCTACATGTAGATAAAGACATTGAGTTTGTCTTCAACTTAGAAGTAAGACAACTGCTGGGTGAGTTAAATGGGCTTGGCCCAAAGATTTGACGTCGTCTGGGCTACCGAAGGGCACATAACTTATAATGAAAAGTTGAATATAGTAATGACCAGTCGCGATTGTACATAGTTAATGTAGCCGATTTCAATTCGCAAAAAGACCAGGCAAAAATCCAAAAGTAGAAAAACTGTTCCAATGCTGCTGGTAAGAGGCTAATCCGACGTATTTTTTGACGAGAAATCGAATGGTGCAAACCGCGTTGCTCTCCGATTAATACTTTTGGCTGTAGCCACAAATGAATAATCATTGATGTCAAGATCACGTGCCCAGCAACGGCTCTTACTCCATGGAAACCAAGGAAATTTGCAATTTTTCAACAGCTGGAGATGTCCGGCCCAATTGCGCATCTTTTGGCACCTTATTGATGTGGGTCAGTGTTCAATTGTACTTTTTTACAGCGGACTGTATCAAGTACCTTGTGTTTTTTTTATATACAAATGGTGTGGTTTTTCTACATGTAGATAAAGACATTGAGTTTGTCTTCGACTTAGAAGTAAGACATTTGCTGGGTGAGTTAAATGGGCTTGGCCCAAAGATTTGACGTCGTCTGGGCTACCGAAGGGCACATAACTTATAATGAAAAGTTGAATATAGTAATGACCAGTCGCGATTGTACATAGTTAATGTAGCCGATTTCAATTAGCAAAAAGACCAGGCAAAAATCCAAAAGTGGAAAAACTGTTCCAATGCTGTTGGTAAGAGGCTAATCCGACGTATTTTTTGACGAGAAATCGAATGGTGCAAACCGCGTTGCTCTCCGATTAATACTTTTGGCTGTAGCCACAAATGAATAATCATTGATGTCAAGATCACGTGCCCAGCAACGGCTCTTACTCCATGGAAACCAAGGAAATTTGCAATTTTTCAACAGCTGGAGATGCCTGGCCCAATTGCGCATCTTTTGGCACCTTATTGATGTGGGTCAGTGTTCAATTGTACTTTTTTACAGCGGACTGTATCATGTACCTTGTGTTTTTTTTATATACAAATGGTGTGGTTTTTCTACATGTAGATAAAGACATTGAGTTTGTCTTCGACTTAGAAGTAAGACATTTGCTGGGTGAGTTAAATGGGCTTGGCCCAAAGATTTGACGTCGTCTGGGCTACCGAAGGGCACATAACTTATAATGAAAAGTTGAATATAGTAATGACCAGTCGCGATTGTACATAGTTAATGTAGCCGAATTCAATTCGCAAAAAGACCAGGCAAAAATCCAAAAGTGGAAAAACTGTTCCAATGCTGCTGGTAAGAGGCTAATCCGACGTATTTTTTGACGAGAAATCGAATGGTGCAAACCGCGTTGCTCTCCGACCAATACTTTTGGCTGTAGCCACAAATGAATAATCATTGATGTCAAGATCACGTGCCCAGCAACGGCTCTTACTCCATGGAAACCAAGGAAATTTGCAATTTTTCAACAGCTGGAGATGCCTGGCCCAATTGCGCATCTTTTGGCACCTTATTGATGTGGGTCAGTGTTCAATTGTACTTTTTACAGCGGACTGTATCAAGTACCTTGTGTTTTTTTTATATACAAATGGTGTGGTTTTTCTACATGTAGATAAAGACATTGAGTTTGTCTTCGACTTAGAAGTAAGACATTTGCTGGGTGAGTTAAATGGGCTTGGCCCAAAGATTTGACGTCGTCTGGGCTACCGAAGGGCACATAACTTATAATGAAAAGTTGAATATAGTAATGACCAGTCGCGATTGTACATAGTTAATGTAGCCGATTTCAATTAGCAAAAAGACCAGGCAAAAATCCAAAAGTGGAAAAACTGTTCCAATGCTGCTGGTAAGAGGCTAATCCGACGTATTTTTTGAAGAGAAATCGAATGGTGCAAACCGAGTTGCTCTCCGATTAATACTTTTGGCTGTAGCCACAAATGAATAATCATTGATGTCAAGATCACGTGCCCAGCAACGGCTCTTACTCCATGGAAACCAAGGAAATTTGCAATTTTTCAACAGCTGGAGATGCCTGGCCCAATTGCGCATCTTTTGGCACCTTATTGATGTGGGTCAGTGTTCAATTGTACTTTTTACAGCGGACTGTATCAAGTACCTTGTGTTTTTTTTTATATACAAATGGTGTGGTTTTTCTACATGTAGATAAAGACATTGAGTTTGTCTTCGACTTAGAAGTAAGACATTTGCTGGGTGAGTTAAATGGGCTTGGCCCAAAGATTTGACGTCGTCTGGGCTACCGAAGGGCACATAACTTATAATGAAAAGTTGAATATAGTAATGACCAGTCGCGATTGTACATAGTTAATGTAGCCCATTTCAATTAGCAAAAAGACCAGGCAAAAATCCAAAAGTGGAAAAACTGTTCCAATGCTGCTGGTAAGAGGCTAATCCGACGTATTTTTTGAAGAGAAATCTATTGGTGCAAACCGAGTTGCTCTCCGATTAATACTTTTGGCTGTAGCCACAAATGAATAATCATTGATGTCAAGATCACGTGCCCAGCAACGGCTCTTACTCCATGGAAACCAAGGAAATTTGCAATTTTTCAACAGCTGGAGATGCCTGGCCCAATTGCGCATCTTTTGGCACCTTATTGATGTGGGTCAGTGTTCAATTGTACTTTTTACAGCGGACTGTATCAAGTACCTTGTGTTTTTTTTATATACAAATGGTGTGGTTTTTCTACATGTAGATAAAGACATTGAGTTTGTCTTCAACTTAGAAGTAAGACAACTGCTGGGTGAGTTAAATGGGCTTGGTACAAAGATTTGACGTCGTCTGGGCTACCGAAGGGCACATAACTTATAATGAAAAGTTGAATATAGTAATGACCAGTCGCGATTGTACATAGTTAATGTAGCCGATTTCAATTCGCAAAAAGACCAGGCAAAAATCCAAAAGTAGAAAAACTGTTCCAATGCTGCTGGTAAGAGGCTAATCCGACGTATTTTTTGACGAGAAATCGAATGGTGCAAACCGCGTTGCTCTCCGATTAATACTTTTGGCTGTAGCCACAAATGAATAATCATTGATGTCAAGATCACGTGCCCAGCAACGGCTCTTACTCCATGGAAACCAAGGAAATTTGCAATTTTTCAACAGCTGGAGATGCCTGGCCCAATTGCGCATCTTTTGGCACCTTATTGATGTGGGTCAGTGTTCAATTGTACTTTTTTTACAGCGGACTGTATCAAGTACCTTGTGTTTTTTTTATATACAAATGGTGTGGTTTTTCTACATGTAGATAAAGACATTGAGTTTGTCTTCGACTTAGAAGTAAGACATTTGCTGGGTGAGTTAAATGGGCTTGGCCCAAAGATTTGACGTCGTCTGGGCTACCGAAGGGCACATAACTTATAATGAAAAGTTGAATATAGTAATGACCAGTCGCGATTGTACATAGTTAATGTAGCCGATTTCAATTAGCAAAAAGACCAGGCAAAAATCCAAAAGTGGAAAAACTGTTCCAATGCTGTTGGTAAGAGGCTAATCCGACGTATTTTTTGACGAGAAATCGAATGGTGCAAACCGCGTTGCTCTCCGATTAATACTTTTGGCTGTAGCCACAAATGAATAATCATTGATGTCAAGATCACGTGCCCAGCAACGGCTCTTACTCCATGGAAACCAAGGAAATTTGCAATTTTTCAACAGCTGGAGATGCCTGGCCCAATTGCGCATCTTTTGGCACCTTATTGATGTGGGTCAGTGTTCAATTGTACTTTTTTACAGCGGACTGTATCATGTACCTTGTGTTTTTTTTATATACAAATGGTGTGGTTTTTCTACATGTAGATAAAGACATTGAGTTTGTCTTCGACTTAGAAGTAAGACATTTGCTGGGTGAGTTAAATGGGCTTGGCCCAAAGATTTGACGTCGTCTGGGCTACCGAAGGGCACATAACTTATAATGAAAAGTTGAATATAGTAATGACCAGTCGCGATTGTACATAGTTAATGTAGCCGATTTCAATTAGCAAAAAGACCAGGCAAAAATCCAAAAGTGGAAAAACTGTTCCAATGCTGTTGGTAAGAGGCTAATCCGACGTATTTTTTGAAGAGAAATCGAATGGTGCAAACCGCGTTGCTCTCCGACCAATACTTTTGGCTGTAGCCACAAATGAATAATCATTGATGTCAAGATCACGTGCCCAGCAACGGCTCTTACTCCATGGAAACCAAGGAAATTTGCAATTTTTCAACAGCTGGAGATGCCTGGCCCAATTGCGCATCTTTTGGCACCTTATTGATGTGGGTCAGTGTTTAATTGTACTTTTTACAGCGGACTGTATCAAGTACCTTGTGTTTTTTTTTTATATACAAATGGTGTGGTTTTTCTACATGTAGATAAAGACATTGAGTTTGTCTTCGACTTAGAAGTACGACATTTGCTGGGTGAGTTAAATGGGCTTGGCCCAAAGATTTGACGTCGTCTGGGCTACCGAAGGGCACATAACTTATAATGAAAAGTTGAATATAGTAATGACCAGTCGCGATTGTACATAGTTAATGTAGCCGATTTTAATTCGCAAAAAGACCAGGCAAAAATCCAAAAGTAGAAAAACTGTTCCAATGCTGCTGGTAAGAGGCTAATCCGACGTATTTTTTGACGAGAAATCGAATGGTGCAAACCGCGTTGCTCTCCGATCAATACTTTTGGCTGTAGCCACAAATGAATAATCATTGATGTCAAGATCACGTGCCCAGCAACGGCTCTTACTCCATGGAAACCAAGGAAATTTGCAATTTTTCAACAGCTGGAGATGCCTGGCCCAATTGCGCATCTTTTGGCACCTTATTGATGTGGGTCAGTGTTCAATTGTACTTTTTACAGCGGACTGTATCAAGTACCTTGTGTTTTTTTTATATACAAATGGTGTGGTTTTTCTACATGTAGATAAAGACATTGAGTTTGTCTTCGACTTAGAAGTAAGACATTTGCTGGGTGAGTTAAATGGGCTTGGCCCAAAGATTTGACGTCGTCTGGGCTACCGAAGGGCACATAACTTATAATGAAAAGTTGAATATAGTAATGACCAGTCGCGATTGTACATAGTTAATGTAGCCGATTTCAATTCGCAAAAAGACCAGGCAAAAATCCAAAAGTGGAAAAACTGTTCCAATGCTGCTGCTAAGAGACTAATCCGACGTATTTTTTGACGAGAAATCGAATGGTGCAAACCGCGTTGCTCTCCGACCAATACTTTTGGCTGTAGCCACAAATGAATAATCATTGATGTCAAGATCACGTGCCCAGCAACGGCTCTTACTCCATGGAAACCAAGGAAATTTGCAATTTTTCAACAGCTGGAGATGCCTGGCCCAATTGCGCATCTTTTGGCACCTTATTGATGTGGGTCAGTGTTCAATTGTACTTTTTACAGCGGACTGTATCAAGTACCTTGTGTTTTTTTTTTATATACAAATGGTGTGGTTTTTCTACATGTAGATAAAGACATTGAGTTTGTCTTCGACTTAGAAGTACGACATTTGCTGGGTGAGTTAAATGGGCTTGGCCCAAAGATTTGACGTCGTCTGGGCTACCGAAGGGCACATAACTTATAATGAAAAGTTGAATATAGTAATGACCAGTCGCGATTGTACATAGTTAATGTAGCCGATTTTAATTCGCAAAAAGACCAGGCAAAAATCCAAAAGTAGAAAAACTGTTCCAATGCTGCTGGTAAGAGGCTAATCCGACGTATTTTTTGACGAGAAATCGAATGGTGCAAACCGCGTTGCTCTCCGATCAATACTTTTGGCTGTAGCCACAAATGAATAATCATTGATGTCAAGATCACGTGCCCAGCAACGGCTCTTACTCCATGGAAACCAAGGAAATTTGCAATTTTTCAACAGCTGGAGATGCCTGGCCCAATTGCGCATCTTTTGGCACCTTATTGATGTGGGTCAGTGTTCAATTGTACTTTTTACAGCGGACTGTATCAAGTACCTTGTGTTTTTTTTATATACAAATGGTGTGGTTTTTCTACATGTAGATAAAGACATTGAGTTTGTCTTCGACTTAGAAGTAAGACTTTTGCTGGGTGAGTTAAATGGGCTTGGCCCAAAGATTTGACGTCGTCTGGGCTACCGAAGGGCACATAACTTATAATGAAAAGTTGAATATAGTAATGACCAGTCGCGATTGTACATAGTTAATGTAGCCGATTTCAATTCGCAAAAAGACCAGGCAAAAATCCAAAAGTGGAAAAACTGTTCCAATGCTGCTGCTAAGAGACTAATCCGACGTATTTTTTGACGAGAAATCGAATGGTGCAAACCGCGTTGCTCTCCGACCAATACTGTTGGCTGTAGCCACAAATGAATAATCATTGATGTCAAGATCACGTGCCCAGCAACGGCTCTTACTCCATGGAAACCAAGGAAATTTTCAATTTTTCAACAGCTGGAGATGCCTGGCCCAATTCCGCATCTTTTGGCACCTTATTGATGTGGGTCAGTGTTCAATTGTACTTTTTACAGCGGACTGTATCAAGTACCTTGTGTTTTTTTTATATACAAATGGTGTGGTTTTTCTACATGTAGATAAAGACATTGAGTTTGTCTTCAACTTAGAAGTAAGACAACTGCTGGGTGAGTTAAATGGGCTTGGCCCAAAGATTTGACGTCGTCTGGGCTACCGAAGGGCACATAACTTATAATGAAAAGTTGAATATAGTAATGACCAGTCGCGATTGTACATAGTTAATGTAGCCGATTTCAATTCGCAAAAAGACCAGGCAAAAATCCAAAAGTAGAAAAACTGTTCCAATGCTGCTGGTAAGAGGCTAATCCGACGTATTTTTTGACGAGAAATCGAATGGTGCAAACCGCGTTTCTCCCCGATTAATACTTTTGGCTGTAGCCACAAATGAATAATCATTGATGTCAAGATCACGTGCCCAGCAACGGCTCTTACTCCATGGAAACCAAGGAAATTTGCAATTTTTCAACAGCTGGAGATGTCTGGCCCAATTGCGCATCTTTTGGCACCTTACTGATGTGGGTCAGTGTTCAATTGTACTTTTTTTACAGCGGACTGTATCAAGTACCTTGTGTTTTTTTTATATACAAATGGTGTGGTTTTTCTACATGTAGATAAAGACATTGAGTTTGTCTTCGACTTAGAAGTAAGACATTTGCTGGGTGAGTTAAATGGGCTTGGCCCAAAGATTTGACGTCGTCTGGGCTACCGAAGGGCACATAACTTATAATGAAAAGTTGAATATAGTAATGACCAGTCGCGATTGTACATAGTTAATGTAGCCGATTTTAATTCGCAAAAAGACCAGGCAAAAATCCAAAAGTAGAAAAACTGTTCCAATGCTGCTGGTAAGAGGCTAATCCGACGTATTTTTTGACGAGAAATCGAATGGTGCAAACCGCGTTGCTCTCCGATCAATACTTTTGGCTGTAGCCACAAATGAATAATCATTGATGTCAAGATCACGTGCCCAGCAACGGCTCTTACTCCATGGAAACCAAGGAAATTTGCAATTTTTCAACAGCTGGAGATGCCTGGCCCAATTGCGCATCTTTTGGCACCTTATTGATGTGGGTCAGTGTTCAATTGTACTTTTTACAGCGGACTGTATCAAGTACCTTGTGTTTTTTTTATATACAAATGGTGTGGTTTTTCTACATGTAGATAAAGACATTGAGTTTGTCTTCGACTTAGAAGTAAGACATTTGCTGGGTGAGTTAAATGGGCTTGGCCCAAAGATTTGACGTCGTCTGGGCTACCGAAGGGCACATAACTTATAATGAAAAGTTGAATATAGTAATGACCAGTCGCGATTGTACATAGTTAATGTAGCCGATTTCAATTCGCAAAAAGACCAGGCAAAAATCCAAAAGTGGAAAAACTATTCCAATGCTGCTGCTAAGAGACTAATCCGACGTATTTTTTGACGAGAAATCGAATGGTGCAAACCGCGTTGCTCTCCGACCAATACTTTTGGCTGTAGCCACAAATGAATAATCATTGATGTCAAGATCACGTGCCCAGCAACGGCTCTTACTCCATGGAAACCAAGGAAATTTTCAATTTTTCAACAGCTGGAGATGCCTGGCCCAATTCCGCATCTTTTGGCACCTTATTGATGTGGGTCAGTGTTCAATTGTACTTTTTACAGCGGACTGTATCAAGTACCTTGTGTTTTTTTTATATACAAATGGTGTGGTTTTTCTACATGTAGATAAAGACATTGAGTTTGTCTTCAACTTAGAAGTAAGACAACTGCTGGGTGAGTTAAATGGGCTTGGCCCAAAGATTTGACGTCGTCTGGGCTACCGAAGGGCACATAACTTATAATGAAAAGTTGAATATAGTAATGACCAGTCGCGATTGTACATAGTTAATGTAGCCGATTTCAATTCGCAAAAAGACCAGGCAAAAATCCAAAAGTAGAAAAACTGTTCCAATGCTGCTGGTAAGAGGCTAATCCGACGTATTTTTTGACGAGAAATCGAATGGTGCAAACCGCGTTTCTCCCCGATTAATACTTTTGGCTGTAGCCACAAATGAATAATCATTGATGTCAAGATCACGTGCCCAGCAACGGCTCTTACTCCATGGAAACCAAGGAAATTTGCAATTTTTCAACAGCTGGAGATGTCTGGCCCAATTGCGCATCTTTTGGCACCTTACTGATGTGGGTCAGTGTTCAATTGTACTTTTTTTACAGCGGACTGTATCAAGTACCTTGTGTTTTTTTTATATACAAATGGTGTGGTTTTTCTACATGTAGATAAAGACATTGAGTTTGTCTTCGACTTAGAAGTAAGACATTTGCTGGGTGAGTTAAATGGGCTTGGCCCAAAGATTTGACGTCGTCTGGGCTACCGAAGGGCACATAACTTATAATGAAAAGTTGAATATAGTAATGACCAGTCGCGATTGTACATAGTTAATGTAGCCGATTTCAATTAGCAAAAAGACCAGGCAAAAATCCAAAAGTGGAAAAACTGTTCCAATGCTGTTGGTAAGAGGCTAATCCGACGTATTTTTTGACGAGAAATCGAATGGTGCAAACCGCGTTGCTCTCCGATTAATACTTTTGGCTGTAGCCACAAATAAATAATCATTGATGTCAAGATCACGTGCCCAGCAACGGCTCTTACTCCATGGAAACCAAGGAAATTTGCAATTTTTCAACAGCTGGAGATGCCTGGCCCAATTGCGCATCTTTTGGCACCTTATTGATGTGGGTCAGTGTTCAATTGTACTTTTTACAGCGGACTGTATCAAGTACCTTGTGTTTTTTTTATATACAAATGGTGTGGTTTTTCTACATGTAGATAAAGACATTGAGTTTGTCTTCAACTTAGAAGTAAGACAACTGCTGGGTGAGTTAAATGGGCTTGGCCCAAAGATTTGACGTCGTCTGGGCTACCGAAGGGCACATAACTTATAATGAAAAGTTGAATATAGTAATGACCAGTCGCGATTGTACATAGTTAATGTAGCCGATTTCAATTAGCAAAAAGACCAGGCAAAAATCCAAAAGTGGAAAAACTGTTCCAATGCTGCTGGTAAGAGACTAATCCGACGTATTTTTTGACGAGAAAGCGAATGGTGCAAACCGCGTTGCTCTCCGACCAATACTGTTGGCTGTAGCCACAAATGAATAATCATTGATGTCAAGATCACGTGCCCAGCAACGGCTCTTACTCCATGGAAACCAAGGAAATTTGCAATTTTTCAACAGCTGGAGATGCCTGGCCCAATTGCGCATATTTTGGCACCTTATTGATGTGGGTCAGTGTTCAATTGTACTTTTTACAGCGGACTGTATCAAGTACCTTGTGTTTTTTTTATATACAAATGGTGTGGTTTTTCTACATGTAGATAAAGACATTGAGTTTGTCTTCGACTTAGAAGTAAGACATTTGCTGGGTGAGTTAAATGGGCTTGGCCCAAAGATTTGACGTCGTCTGGGCTACCGAAGGGCACATAACTTATAATGAAAAGTTGAATATAGTAATGACCAGTCGCGATTGTACATAGTTAATGTAGCCGATTTCAATTAGCAAAAAGACCAGGCAAAAATCCAAAAGTGGAAAAACTGTTCCAATGCTGTTGGTAAGAGGCTAATCCGACGTATTTTTTGACGAGAAATCGAATGGTGCAAACCGCGTTGCTCTCCGACCAATACTTTTGGCTGTAGCCACAAATGAATAATCATTGATGTCAAGATCACGTGCCCAGCAACGGCTCTTACTCCATGGAAACCAAGGAAATTTGCAATTTTTCAACAGCTGGAGATGCCTGGCCCAATTGCGCATCTTTTGGCACCTTATTGATGTGGGTCAGTGTTCAATTGTACTTTTTTACAGCGGACTGTATCATGTACCTTGTGTTTTTTTTATATACAAATGGTGTGGTTTTTCTACATGTAGATAAAGACATTGAGTTTGTCTTCGACTTAGAAGTAAGACATTTGCTGGGTGAGTTAAATGGGCTTGGCCCAAAGATTTGACGTCGTCTGGGCTACCGAAGGGCACATAACTTATAATGAAAAGTTGAATATAGTAATGACCAGTCGCGATTGTACATAGTTAATGTAGCCGATTTCAATTCGCAAAAAGACCAGGCAAAAATCCAAAAGTGGAAAAACTGTTCCAATGCTGCTGGTAAGAGGCTAATCCGACGTATTTTTTGAAGAGAAATCGAATGGTGCAAACCGCGTTGCTCTCCGACCAATACTTTTGGCTGTAGCCACAAATGAATAATCATTGATGTCAAGATCACGTGCCCAGCAACGGCTCTTACTCCATGGAAACCAAGGAAATTTGCAATTTTTCAACAGCTGGAGATGCCTGGCCCAATTGCGCATCTTTTGGCACCTTATTGATGTGGGTCAGTGTTCAATTGTACTTTTTACAGCGGACTGTATCAAGTACCTTGTGTTTTTTTTTATATACAAATGGTGTGGTTTTTCTACATGTAGATAAAGACATTGAGTTTGTCTTCGACTTAGAAGTAAGACATTTGCTGGGTGAGTTAAATGGGCTTGGCCCAAAGATTTGACGTCGTCTGGGCTACCGAAGGGCACATAACTTATAATGAAAAGTTGAATATAGTAATGACCAGTCGCGATTGTACATAGTTAATGTAGCCGATTTCAATTAGCAAAAAGACCAGGCAAAAATCCAAAAGAAGAAAAACTATTCCAATGCTGTTGGTAAGAGGCTAATCCGACGTATTTTTTGACGAGAAATCGAATGGTGCAAACCGCGTTGCTCTCCGATTAATACTTTTGGCTGTAGCCACAAATGAATAATCATTGATGTCACGATCACGTGCCCAGCAACGGCTCTTACTCCATGGAACCAAGGAAATTTGCAATTTTTTCAACAGCTGGAGATGCCTGGCCCAATTGCGCATCTTTTGGCACCTTATTGATGTGGGTCAGTGTTCAATTGTACTTTTTACAGCGCGACTGTATCAAGTACCTTGTGTTTTTTTATATACAAATGGTGTGGTTTTTCTACATGTAGATAAAGACATTGAGTTTGTCTTCGACTTAGAAGTAAGACATTTGCTGGGTGAGTTAAATGGCTTGGCCCAAAGATTTGACGTCGTCTGGGCTACCGAAGGGCACATAACTTATAATGAAAAGTTGAATATAGTAATGACCAGTCGCGATTGTACATAGTTAATGTAGCCGATTTCAATTCGCAAAAAGACCAGGCAAAAATCCAAAAGTGGAAAAACTGTTCCAATGCTGCTGGTAAGAGACTAATCCGACGTATTTTTTGACGAGAAATCGAATGGTGCAAACCGCGTTGCTCTCCGACCAATACTTTTGGCTGTAGCCACAAACGAATAATCATTGATGTCAAGATCACGTGCCCAAGCAACGGCTCTTACTCCATGGAAACCAAGGAAATTTTCAATTTTTCAACAGCTGGAGATGCCTGGCCCAATTGCGCATCTTTTGGCACCTTATTGATGTGGGTCAGTGTTCAATTGTACTTTTTTACAGCGGACTGTATCATGTACCTTGTGTTTTTTTTATATACAAATGGTGTGGTTTTTCTACATGTAGATAAAGACATTGAGTTTGTCTTCGACTTAGAAGTAAGACATTTGCTGGGTGAGTTAAATGGGCTGGGCCCAAAGATTTGACGTCGTCTGGGCTACCGAAGGGCACATAACTTATAATGAACAGTTGAATATAGTAATGACCAGTCGCGATTGTACATAGTTAATGTAGCCGATTTCAATTCGCAAAAAGACCAGGCAAAAATCCAAAAGTGGAAAAACTGTTCCAATGCTGCTGGTAAGAGGCTAATCCGACGTATTTTTTGAAGAGAAATCGAATGGTGCAAACCGCGTTGCTCTCCGACCAATACCTTTGGCTGTAGCCACAAATGAATAATCATTGATGTCAAGATCACGTGCCCAGCCAACGGCTCTTACTCCTTGGAAACCAAGGAAATTTGCAATTTTTCAACAGCTGGAGATTGCCTGGCCCAATTGCGCATCTTTTGGCACCTTATTGATGTGGGTCAGTGTTCAATTGTACTTTTTACAGCGGACTGTATCAAGTTACCTTGTGTTTTTTTTATATACAAATGGTGTGGTTTTTCTACATGTAGATAAAGACATTGAGTTTGTCTTCAACTTAGAAGTAAGACAACTGCTGGGTGAGTTAAATGGGCTTGGCCCAAAGATTTGACGTCGTCTGGGCTACCGAAGGGCACATAACTTATAATGAAAAGTTGAATATAGTAATGACCAGTCGCGATTGTACATAGTTAATGTAGCCGATTTTAATTCGCAAAAAGACCAGGCAAAAATCCAAAAGTAGAAAAAACTGTTCCAATGCTGCTGGTAAGAGGCTAATCCGACGTATTTTTTGACGAGAAATCGAATGGTGCAAACCGCGTTGCTCTCCGATTAATACTTTTGGCTGTAGCCACAAATGAATAATCATTGATGTCAAGATCACGTGCCCAGCAACGGCTCTTACTCCATGGAAACCAAGGAAATTTGCAATTTTTCAACAGCTGGAGATGCCTGGCCCAATTGCGCATCTTTTGGCACCTTATTGATGTGGGTCAGTGTTCAATTGTACTTTTTACAGCGGACTGTATCAAGTACCTTGTGTTTTTTTTATATACAAATGGTGTGGTTTTTCTACATGTAGATAAAGACATTGAGTTTGTCTTCGACTTAGAAGTAAGACATTTGCTGGGTGAGTTAAATGGGATTGGCCCAAAGATTTGACGTCGTCTGGGCTACCGAAGGGCACATAACTTATAATGAAAAGTTGAATATAGTAATGACCAGTCGCGATTGTACATAGTTAATGTAGCCGATTTCAATTCGCAAAAAGACCAGGCAAAAATCCAAAAGTGGAAAAAAACTGTTTCCAATGCTGCTGGTAAGAGGCTAATCCGACGTATTTTTTGAAGAGAAATCGAATGGTGCAAACCGCGTTGCTCTCCGACCAATACCTTTGGCTGTAGCCACAAATGAATAATCATTGATGTCAAGATCACGTGCCCAGCAACGGCTCTTACTCCATGGAAACCAAGGAAATTTGCAATTTTTTCAACAGCTGGAGATGCCTGGCCCAATTGCGCATCTTTTGGCACCTTATTGATTGTGGGTCAGTGTTCAATTGTACTTTTTACAGCGGACTGTATCAAGTACCTTGTGTTTTTTTTATATACAAATGGTGTGGTTTTTCTACATGTAGATAAAGACATTGAGTTTGTCTTCAACTTAGAAGTAAGACAACTGCTGGGTGAGTTAAATGGGCTTGGCCCAAAGATTTGACGTCGTCTGGGCTACCGAAGGGCACATAACTTATAATGAAAAGTTGAATATAGTAATGACCAGTCGCGATTGTACATAGTTAATGTAGCCGATTTTAATTCGCAAAAGACCAGGCAAAAATCCAAAAGTAGAAAAACTGTTCCAATGCTGCTGGTAAGAGGCTAATCCGACGTATTTTTTGACGAGAAATCGAATGGTGCAAACCGCGTTGCTCTCCGATTAATACTTTTGGCTGTAGCCACAAATGAATAATCATTGATGTCAAGATCACGTGCCCAGCAACGGCTCTTACTCCATGGAACCAAGGAAATTTGCAATTTTTCAACAGCTGGAGATGCCTGGCCCAATTGCGCATCTTTTGGCACCTTATTGATGTGGGTCAGTGTTCAATTGTACTTTTACAGCGGGACTGTATCAAGTACCTTGTGTTTTTTTTATATACAAATGGTGTGGTTTTTCTACATGTAGATAAAGACATTGAGTTTGTCTTCGACTTAGAAGTAAGACATTTGCTGGGTGAGTTAAATGGGCTTGGCCCAAAGATTTGACGTCGTCTGGGCTACCGAAGGGCACATAACTTATAATGAAAAGTTGAATATAGTAATGACCAGTCGCGATTGTACATAGTTAATGTAGCCGATTTCAATTCGCAAAAAGACCAGGCAAAAATCCAAAAGTGGAAAAACTGTTCCAATGCTGCTGGTAAGAGACTAATCCGACGTATTTTTTGACGAGAAATCGAATGGTGCAAACCGCGTTGCTCTCCGACCAATACCTTTGGCTGTAGCCACAAATGAATAATCATTGATGTCAAGATCACGTGCCCAGCAACGGCTCTTACTCCATGGAAACCAAGGAAATTTGCAATTTTTCAACAGCTGGAGATGCCTGGCCCAATTGCGCATCTTTTGGCACCTTATTGATGTGGGTCAGTGTTCAATTGTACTTTTTACAGCGGACTGTATCAAGTACCTTGTGTTTTTTTTATATACAAATGGTGTGGTTTTTCTACATGTAGATAAAGACATTGAGTTTGTCTTCAACTTAGAAGTAAGACAACTGCTGGGTGAGTTAAATGGGCTTGGCCCAAAGATTTGACGTCGTCTGGGCTACCGAAGGGCACATAACTTATAATGAAAAGTTGAATATAGTAATGACCAGTCGCGATTGTACATAGTTAATGTAGCCGATTTTAATTCGCAAAAAGACCAGGCAAAAATCCAAAAGTAGAAAAACTGTTCCAATGCTGCTGGTAAGAGGCTAATCCGACGTATTTTTTGACGAGAAATCGAATGGTGCAAACCGCGTTGCTCTCCGATTAATACTTTTGGCTGTAGCCACAAATGAATAATCATTGATGTCAAGATCACGTGCCCAGCAACGGCTCTTACTCCATGGAAACCAAGGAAATTTGCAATTTTTCAACAGCTGGAGATGCCTGGCCCAATTGCGCATCTTTTGGCACCTTATTGATGTGGGTCAGTGTTCAATTGTACTTTTTACAGCGGACTGTATCAAGTACCTTGTGTTTTTTTTATATACAAATGGTGTGGTTTTTCTACATGTAGATAAAGACATTGAGTTTGTCTTCGACTTAGAAGTAAGACATTTGCTGGGTGAGTTAAATGGGCTTGGCCCAAAGATTTGACGTCGTCTGGGCTACCGAAGGGCACATAACTTATAATGAAAAGTTGAATATAGTAATGACCAGTCGCGATTGTACATAGTTAATGTAGCCGATTTCAATTCGCAAAAAGACCAGGCAAAAATCCAAAAGTGGAAAAACTGTTCCAATGCTGCTGGTAAGAGACTAATCCGACGTATTTTTTGACGAGAAATCGAATGGTGCAAACCGCGTTGCTCTCCGACCAATACTGTTGGCTGTAGCCACAAATGAGTAATCATTGATGTCAAGATCACGTGCCAGCAACGGCTCTTACTCCATGGAAACCAAGGAAATTTGCAATTTTTCAACAGCTGGAGATGCCTGGCCCAATTGCGCATCTTTTGGCACCTTATTGATGTGGGTCAGTGTTCAATTGTACTTTTTACAGCGGACTGTATCAAGTACCTTGTGTTTTTTTTATATACGAATGGTGTGGTTTTTCTACATGTAGATAAAGACATTGAGTTTGTCTTCAACTTAGAAGTAAGACATCTGCTGGGTGAGTTAAATGGGCTTGGCCAAAGATTTGACGTCGTCTGGGCTACCGAAGGGCACATAACTTATAATGAAAAGTTGAATATAGTAATGACCAGTCGCGCGCGATTGTACATAGTTAATGTAGCCGATTTCAATTCGCAAAAAGACCAGGCAAAAATCCAAAAGTAGAAAAACTGTTCCAATGCTGCTGGTAAGAGGCTAATCCGACGTATTTTTTGACGAGAAATCGAATGGTGCAAACCGCGTTGCTCTGCGACCAATACTTTTGGCTGTAGCCACAAATGAATAATCATTGATGTCAAGATCACGTGCCCAGCAACGGCTCTTACTCCATGGAAACCAAGGAAATTTGCAATTTTTCAACAGCTGGAGATGCCTGGCCCAATTGCGCATCTTTTGGCACCTTATTGATGTGGGTCAGTGTTCAATTGTACTTTTTACAGCAGACTTTATCATGTACCTTGTGTTTTTTTTATATACAAATGGTGTGGTTTTTCTACATGTAGATAAAGACATTGAGTTTGTCTTCGACTTAGAAGTAAGACATTTGCTGGGTGAGTTAAATGGGCCTTGGCCCAAAGATTTGACGTCGTCTGGGCTACCGAAGGGCACATAACTTATAATGAAAAGTTGAATATAGTAATGACCAGTCGCGATTGTACATAGTTAATGTAGCCAATTTCAATTCGCAAAAAGACCAGGCAAAGTCCAAAAGTGGAAAAACTGTTCCAATGCTGCTGGTAAGAGGCTAATCCGACGTATTTTTTGACGAGAAATCGAATGGTGCAAACCACGTTGCTCTCCGACCAATACTTTTGGCTGTAGCCACAAATGAATAATCATTGATGTCAAGATCACGTGCCCAGCAACTGCTCTTACTCCATGGAAACCAAGGAAATTTGCAATTTTTCAACAGCTGGAGATGCCTGGCCCAATTGCGCATCTTTTGGCACCTTATTGATGTGGGTCAGTGTTCAATTGTACTTTTTACAGCGGACTGTATCAAGTACCTTGTGTTTTTTTTATATACAAATGGTGTGGTTTTTCTACATGTAGATCAAGACATTGAGTTTGTCTTCGACTTAGAAGTAAGACATTTGCTGGGTGAGTTAAATGGGCTTGGCCCAAAGATTTGACGTCGTCTGGGCTACCGAAGGGCATATAACTTATAATGAAAAGTTGAATATAGTAATGACCAGTCGCGATTGTACATAGTTAATGTAGCCGATTTCAATTAGAAAAAATACCAGGCAAAAATCCAAAAGTGGAAAAACTGTTCCAATGCTGCTGGTAAGAGACTAATCCGACGTATTTTTTGACGAGAAATCGAATGGTGCAAACCACGTTGCTCTCCGAGCAATACTTTTGGCTGTAGCCACAAATGAATAATCATTGATGTCAAGATCACGTGCCCAGCAACGGCTCTTACTCCATGGAAACCAAGGAAATTTGCAATTTTTCAACAGCTGGGGATGCCTGGCCCAATTGCGCATCTTTTGGCACCTTATTGATGTGGGTCAGTGTTCAATTGTACTTTTTACAGCGGACTGTATCAAGTACCTTGTGTTTTTTTTATATACAAATGATGTGGTTTTTCTACATGTAGATAAAGACATTGAGTTTGTCTTCGACTTAGAAGTAAGACAACTGCTGGGTGAGTTAAATGGGCTTGGCCCAAAGATTTGACGTCGTCTGGGCTACCGAAGGGCACATAACTTATAATGAAAAGTTGAATATAGTAATGACCAGTCGCGATTGTACATAGTTAATGTAGCCGATTTCAATTCGCAAAAAGACCAGGCAAAAATCCAAAAGTAGAAAAACTGTTCCAATGCTGCTGGTAAGAGGCTAATCCGACGTATTTTTTGACGAGAAATCGAATGGTGCAAACCGCGTTGCTCTCCGACCAATACTTTTGGCTGTAGCCGAAAATGAATAATCATTGATGTCAAGATCACGTGCCCAGCAACGGCTCTTACTCCATGGAAACCAAGGAAATTTGCAATTTTTCAACAGCTGGAGATGCCTGGCCCAATTGCGCATCTTTTGGCACCTTATTGATGTGGGTCAGTGTTCAATTGTACTTTTTACAGCGGACTGTATCAAGTACCTTGTGTTTTTTTTATATACAAATGGTTTGGTTTTTCTACATGTAGATAAAGACATTGAGTTTGTCTTCGACTTAGAAGTAAGACATTTGCTGGGTGAGTTAAATGGGCTTGGCCCAAAGATTTGACATCGTCTGGGCTACCGAAGGCCACATAACTTATAATGAAAAGTTGAATATAGTAATGACCAGTCGCGATTGTACATAGTTAATGTAGCCGATTTCAATTAGCAAAAAGACCTGGCAAAAATCCAAAAGTGGAAAAACTGTTCCAATGCTGCTGGTAAGAGGCTAATCCGACGTATTTTTTGACGAGAAATCGAATGGTGCAAACCGCGTTGCTCTGCGACCAATACTTTTGGCTGTAGCCACAAATGAATAATCATTGATGTCAAGATCACGTGCCCAGCAACGGCTCTTACTCCATGGAAACCAAGGAAATTTGCAATTTTTCAACAGCTGGAGATGCCTGGCCCAATTGCGCATCTTTTGGCACCTTATTGATGTGGGTCAGTGTTAAATTGTACTTTTTACAGCGGACTGTATCAAGTACCTTGTGTTTTTTTTATATACAAATGGTGTGGTTTTTCTACATGTAGATAAAGACATTGAGTTTGTCTTCGACTTAGAAGTAAGACATTTGCTGGGTGAGTTAAATGGGCTTGGCCCAAAGATTTGACGTCGTCTGGGCTACCGAAGGGCACATAACTTATAATGAAAAGTTGAATATAGTAATGACCAGTCGCGATTGTACATAGTTAATGTAGCCGATTTCAATTAGAAAAAATACCAGGCAAAAATCCAAAAGTGGAAAAACTGTTCCAGTGCTGCTGGTAAGAGGCTAATCCGACGTATTTTTTGACGAGAAATCGAATGGTGCAAACCACGTTCCTCTCCGACCAATACTTGTGGCTGTAGCCACAAATGAATATTCATTGATGTCAAGATCACGTGCCCAGCAACGGCTCTTACTCCATGGAAACCAAGGAAATTTGCAACTTTTCAACAGCTGGAGATGCCTGACCCAATTGCGCATCTTTTGGCACCTTATTGATGTGGGTCAGTGTTCAATTGTACTTTTTACAGCGGACTGTATCAAGTACCTTGTGTTTTTTTATATACAAATGGTGCGGTTTTTCTACATGTAGATAAAGACATTGAGTTTGTCTTCGACTTAGAAGTAAGACATTTGCTGGGTGAGTTAAATGGGCTTTGCCCAAAGATTTGACGTCGTCTGGGCTACCGAAGGGCACATAACTTATAATGAAAAGTTGAATATAGTAATGACCAGTCGCGATTGTACATAGTTAATGTAGCCGAATTCAGTTAGCAAAAAGACCAGTCAAAAATCCAAAAGTAGAAAAACTGTTCCAATGCTGCTGGTAAGAGGCTAATCCGACGTATTTTTTGACGAGAAATCGAATGGTGCAAACCGCGTTGCTCTGCGACCAATACTTTTGGCTGTAGCCACAAATGAATAATCATTGATGTCAAGATCACGTGCCCAGCAACGGCTCTTACTCCATGGAAACCAAGGAAATTTGCAATTTTTCAACAGCTGGGGATGCCTGGCCCAATTGCGCATCTTTTGGCACCTTATTGATGTGGGTCAGTGTTCAATTGTACTTTTTAGAGCGGACTGTATCAAGTACCTTGTGTTTTTTTTATATACAAATGGTTTGGTTTTTCTACATGTAGATAAAGACATTGAGTTTGTCTTCGACTTAGAAGTAAGACATTTGCTGGGTGAGTTAAATGGGCTTGGCCCAAAGATTTGACGTCGTCTGGGCTACCGAAGGGCATATAACTTATAATGAAAAGTTGAATATAGTAATGACCAGTCGCGATTGTACATAGTTAATGTAGCCGATTTCAATTAGAAAAAATACCAGGCAAAAATCCAAAAGTGGAAAAACTGTTCCAATGCTGCTGGTAAGAGACTAATCCGACGTATTTTTTGACGAGAAATCGAATGGTGCAAACCACGTTGCTCTCCGACCAATACTTTTGGCTGTAGCCACAAATGAATAATCATTGATGTCAAGATCACGTGCCCAGCAACGGCTCTTACTCCATGGAAACCAAGGAAATTTGCAATTTTTCAACAGCTGGAGATGCCTGGCCCAATTGCGCATCTTTTGGCACCTTATTGATGTGGGTCAGTGTTCAATTGTACTTTTTACAGCGGACTGTATCAAGTACCTTGTGTTTTTTTTATATACAAATGGTGTGGTTTTTCTACATGTAGATAAAGACATTGAGTTTGTCTTCGACTTAGAAGTAAGACATTTGCTGGGTGAGTTAAATGGGCTTGGCCCAAAGATTTGACGTCGTCTGGGCTACCGAAGGGCACATAACTTATAATGAAAAGTTGAATATAGTAATGACCAGTCGCGATTGTACATAGTTAATGTAGCCGAATTCAGTTAGCAAAAAGACCAGGCAAAAATCCAAAAGTAGAAAAACTGTTCCAATGCTGCTGGTAAGAGGCTAATCCGACGTATTTTTTGACGAGAAATCGAATGGTGCAAACCGCGTTGCTCTCCGACCAATACTTTTGGCTGTAGCCGCAAATGAATAATCATTGATGTCAAGATCACGTGCCCAGCAACGGCTCTTACTCCATGGAAACCAAGGAAATTTGCAATTTTTCAACAGCTGGAGATGCCTGGCCCAATTGCGCATCTTTTGGCACCTTATTGATGTGGGTCAGTGTTCAATTGTACTTTTTACAGCGGACTGTATCAAGTACCTTGTGTTTTTTTTATATACAAATGGTTTGGTTTTTCTACATGTAGATAAAGACATTGAGTTTGTCTTCGACTTAGAAGTAAGACATTTGCTGGGTGAGTTAAATGGGCTTGGCCCAAAGATTTGACATCGTCTGGGCTACCGAAGGCCACATAACTTATAATGAAAAGTTGAATATAGTAATGACCAGTCGCGATTGTACATAGTTAATGTAGCCGATTTCAATTAGCAAAAAGACCTGGAAAAAATCCAAAAGTGGAAAAACTGTTCCAATGCTGCTGGTAAGAGGCTAATCCGACGTATTTTTTGACGAGAAATCGAATGGTGCAAACCGCGTTGCTCTCCGACCAATACTTTTGGCTGTAGCCACAAATGAATAATCATTGATGTCAAGATCACGTGCCCAGCAACGGCTCTTACTCCATGGAAACCAAGGAAATTTGCAATTTTTCAATAGCTGGGGATGCCTGCCCCAATTGCGCATCTTTTGGCACCTTATTGATGTGGGTCAGTGTTCAATTGTACTTTTTACAGCGGACTGTATCAAGTACCTTGTGTTTTTTTTATATATAAATGGTGTGGTTTTTCTACATGTAGATAAAGACATTGAGTTTGTCTTCGACTTAGAAGTAAGACAACTGCTGGGTGAGTTAAATGGGCTTGGCCCAAAGATTTGACGTCGTCTGGGCTACCGAAGGGCACATAACTTATAATGAAAAGTTGAATATAGTAATGACCAGTCGCGATTGTACATAGTTAATGTAGCCGATTTCAATTCGCAAAAAGACCAGGCAAAAATCCAAAAGTAGAAAAAACTGTTCCAATGCTGCTGGTAAGAGGCTAATCCGACGTATTTTTTGACGAGAAATCAAATGGTGCAAACCGCGTTGCTGTCCGACCAATAATTTTGGCTGTAGCCACAAATGAATAATCATTGATGTCAAGATCACGTGCCCAGCAACGGCTCTTACTCCATGGAAACCAAGGAAATTTGCAATTTTTCAACAGCTGGAGATGCCTGACCCAATTGCGCATCTTTTGGCACCTTATTGATGTGGGTCAGTGTTCAATTGTACTTTTTACAGCGGACTGTATCAAGTACCTTGTGTTTTTTTTATATACAAATGGTGTGGTTTTTCTACATGTAGATAAAGACATTGAGTTTGTCTTCGACTTAGAAGTAAGACATTTGCTGGGTGAGTTAAATGGGCTTGGCCCAAAGATTTGACGTCGTCTGGGCTACCGAAGGGCACATAACTTATAATGAAAAGTTGAATATAGTAATGACCAGTCGCGATTGTACATAGTTAATGTAGCCGATTTCAATTAGAAAAAATACCAGGCAAAAATCCAAAAGTGGAAAAACTGTTCCAATGCTGCTAGTAAGAGGCTAATCCGACGTATTTTTTTGACGAGAAATCGAATGGTGCAAACCACGTTGCTCTCCGAGCAATACTTTTGGCTGTAGCCACAAATGAATAATCATTGATGTCAAGATCACGTGCCCAGCAACGGCTCTTACTCCATGGAAACCAAGGAAATTTGCAATTTTTCAACAGCTGGAGATGCCTGGCCCAATTGCGCATCTTTTGGCACCTTATTGATGTGGGTCAGTGTTAAATTGTACTTTTTACAGCGGACTGTATCAAGTACCTTGTGTTTTTTTTATATACAAATGGTGTGGTTTTTCTACATGTAGATAAAGACATTGAGTTTGTCTTCGACTTAGAAGTAAGACATTTGCTGGGTGAGTTAAATGGGCTTGGCCCAAAGATTTGACGTCGTCTGGGCTACCGAAGGGCACATAACTTATAATGAAAAGTTGAATATAGTAATGACCAGTCGCGATTGTACATAGTTAATGTAGCCGATTTCAATTAGAAAAAATACCAGGCAAAAATCCAAAAGTGGAAAAACTGTTCCAATGCTGCTGGTAAGAGGCTAATCCGACGTATTTTTTGACGAGAAATCGAATGGTGCAAACCGCGTTGCTCTCCGACCAATAATTTTGGCTGTAGCCACAAATGAATAATCATTGATGTCAAGATCACGTGCCCAGCAACGGCTCTTACTCCATGGAAACCAAGGAAATTTGCAATTTTTCAACAGCTGGAGATGCCTGGCCCAATTGCGCATCTTTTGGCACCTTATTGATGTGGGTCAGTGTTCAATTGTCCTTTTTACAGCGGACTGTATCAAGTACCTTGTGTTTTTTTTATATACAAATGGTGTGGTTTTTCTACATGTAGATAAAGACATTGAGTTTGTCTTCGACTTAGAAGTAAGACATTTGCTGGGTGAGTTAAATGGGCTTTGCCCAAAGATTTGACGTCGTCTGGGCTACCGAAGGGCACAAAACTTATAATGAAAAGTTGAATATAGTAATGACCAGTCGCGATTGTACATAGTTAATGTAGCCGATTTCAATTCGCAAAAAGACCAGGCAAAAATCCGAAAGTAGAAAAACTGTTCCAATGCTGCTGGTAAGAGGCTAATCCGACGTATTTTTTGACGAGAAATCGAATGGTGCAAACCGCGTTGCTCTCCGACCAATACTTTTGGCTGTAGCCGCAAATGAATAATCATTGATGTCAAGATCACGTGCCCAGCAACGGCTCTTACTCCATGGAAACCAAGGAAATTTGCAATTTTTCAACAGCTGGAGATGCCTGGCCCAATTGCGCATCTTTTGGCACCTTATTGATGTGGGTCAGTGTTCAATTGTACTTTTTACAGCGGACTGTATCAAGTACCTTGTGTTTTTTTTATATACAAATGGTGTGGTTTTTCTACATGTAGATAAAGACATTGAGTTTGTTTTCGACTTAGAAGTAAGACATTTGCTGGGTGAGTTAAATGGGCTTGGCCCAAAGATATGACGTCGTCTGGGCTACCGAAGGGCACATAACTTATAATGAAAAGTTGAATATAGTAATGACCAGTCGCGATTGTACATAGTTAATGTAGCCGAATTCAGTTAGCAAAAAGACCAGGCAAAAATCCAAAAGTAGAAAAACTGTTCCAATACTGCTGGTAAGAGCTTAATCCGACGTATTTTTTGACGAGAAATCGAATGGTGCAAACCGCGTTGCTCTCCGACCAATACTTTTGGCTGTAGCCACAAATGAATAATCATTGATGTCAAGATCACGTGCCCAGCAACGGCTCTTACTCCATGGAAACCAAGGAAATTTGCAATTTTTCAACAGCTGGAGATGCCTGGCCCAATTGCGCATCTTTTGGCACCTTATTGATGTGGGTCAGTGTTCAATTGTACTTTTTACAGCGGACTGTATCAAGTACCTTGTGTTTTTTTTATATACAAATGGTGTGGTTTTTCTACATGTAGATAAAGACATTGAGTTTGTCTTCGACTTAGAAGTAAGACATTTGCTGGGTGAGTTAAATGGGCTTGGCCCAAAGATTTGACGTCGTCTGGGCTACCGAAGGGCACATAACTTATAATGAAAAGTTGAATATAGTAATGACCAGTCGCGATTGTACATAGTTAATGTAGCCGATTTCAATTAGAAAAAATACCAGGCAAAAATCCAAAAGTGGAAAAACTGTTCCAATGCTGCTGGTAAGAGGCTAATCCGACGTATTTTTTGACGAGAAATCGAATGGTGCAAACCGCGTTGCTCTCCGACCAATACTTTTGGCTGTAGCCACAAATGAATAATCATTGATGTCAAGATCACGTGCCCAGCAACGGCTCTTACTCCATGGAAACCAAGGAAATTTGCAATTTTTCAACAGCTGGAGATGCCTGGCCCAATTGCGCATCTTTTGGCACCTTATTGATGTGGGTCAGTGTTCAATTGTACTTTTTACAGCGGACTGTATCAAGTACCTTGTGTTTTTTTTATATACAAATGGTGTGGTTTTTCTACATGTAGATAAAGACATTGAGTTTGTCTTCGACTTAGAAGTAAGACAACTGCTGGGTGAGTTAAATGGGCTTGGCCCAAAGATTTGACGTCGTCTGGGCTACCGAAGGGCACATAACTTATAATGAAAAGTTGAATATAGTAATGACCAGTCGCGATTGTACATAGTTAATGTAGCCGATTTCAATTGGCAAAAAGACCAGGCAAAGTCCAAAAGTGGAAAAACTGTTCCAATGCTGCTGGTAAGAGGCTAATCCGACGTATTTTTTGACGAGAAATCGAATGGTGCAAACCGCGTTGCTCTCCGACCAATACTTTTGGCTGTAGCCACAAATGAATAATCATTGATGTCAAGATCACGTGCCCAGCAACTGCTCTTACTCCATGGAAACCAAGGAAATTTGCAATTTTTCAACAGCTGGAGATGCCTGGCCCAATTGCGCATGTTTTGGCACCTTATTGATGTGGGTCAGTGTTAAATTGTACTTTTTACAGCGGACTTTATCAAGTACCTTGTGTTTTTTTTATATACAAATGGTGTGGTTTTTCTACATGTAGATAAAGACATTGAGTTTGTCTTCGACTTAGAAGTAAGACATTTGCTGGGTGAGTTAAATGGGCTTGGCCCAAAGATTTGACGTCGTCTGGGCTACCGAAGGGCACATAACTTATAATGAAAAGTTGAATATAGTAATGACCAGTCGCGATTGTACATAGTTAATGTAGCCGATTTCAATTAGAAAAAATACCAGGCAAAAATCCAAAAGTGGAAAAACTGTTCCAATGCTGCTGGTAAGAGGCTAATCCGACGTATTTTTTGACGAGAAATCGAATGGTGCAAACCACGTTGCTCTCCGACCAATACTTTTGGCTGTAGCCACAAATGAATAATCATTGATGTCAAGATCACGTGCCCAGCAACGGCTCTTACTCCATGGAAACCAAGGAAATTTGCAATTTTTCAACAGCTGGAGATGCCTGGCCCAATTGCGCATCTTTTGGCACCTTATTGATGTGGGTAAGTGTTCAATTGTACTTTTTACAGCGGACTGTATCAAGTACCTTGTGTTTTTTTTATATACAAATGGTGTGGTTTTTCTACATGTAGATAAAGACATTGAGTTTGTCTTCGACTTAGAAGTAAGACAACTGCTGGGTGAGTTAAATGGGCTTGGCCCAAAGATTTGACGTCGTCTGGGCTACCGAAGGGCACATAACTTATAATGAAAGTTGAATATAGTAATGACCAGTCGCGATTGTACATAGTTAATGTAGCCGAATTCAGTTAGCAAAAAGACCAGGCAAAAATCCAAAAGTAGAAAAACTGTTCCAATGCTGCTGGTAAGAGGCTAATCGACGTATTTTTTGACGAGAAATCGAATGGTGCAAACCGCGTTGCTCTCCGACCAATACTTTTGGCTGTAGCCGCAAATGAATAATCATTGATGTCAAGATCACGTGCCCAGCAACGGCTCTTACTCCATGGAAACCAAGGAAATTTGCAATTTTTCAACAGCTGGAGATGCCTGGCCCAATTGCGCATCTTTTGGCACCTTATTGATGTGGGTCAGTGTTCAATTGTACTTTTTACAGCGGACTGTATCAAGTACCTTGTGTTTTTTTTATATACAAATGGTGTGGTTTTTCTACATGTAGATAAAGACATTGAGTTTGTCTTCGACTTAGAAGTAAGACATTTGCTGGGTGAGTTAAATGGGCTTGGCCCAAAGATTTGACGTCGGTCTGGGCTACCGAAGGGCACATAACTTATAATGAAAAGTTGAATATAGTAATGACCAGTCGCGATTGTACATAGTTAATGTAGCCGATTTCAATTAGAAAAAATACCAGGCAAAAATCCAAAAGTGGAAAAACTGTTCCAATGCTGCTGGTAAGAGGCTAATCCGACGTATTTTTTGACGAGAAATCGAATGGTGCAAACCGCGTTGCTCTCCGACCAATTCTTTTGGCTGTAGCCACAATTGAATAATCATTGATGTCAAGATCACGTGCCCAGCAACGGCTCTTACTCCATGGAAACCAAGGAAATTTGCAATTTTTCAACAGCTGGAGATGCCTGGCCCAATTGCGCATCTTTTGGCACCTTATTGATGTGGGTCAGTGTTCAATTGTCCTTTTTACAGCGGACTGTATCAAGTACCTTGTGTTTTTTTTATATACAAATGGTGTGGTTTTTCTACATGTAGATAAAGACATTGAGTTTGTCTTCGACTTAGAAGTAAGACATTTGCTGGGTGAGTTAAATGGGCTTTGCCCAAAGATTTGACGTCGTCTGGGCTACCGAAGGGCACATAACTTATAATGAAAAGTTGAATATAGTAATGACCAGTCGCGATTGTACATAGTTAATGTAGCCGATTTCAATTCGCAAAAAAGACCAGGCAAAAATCCAAAAGTAGAAAAACTGTTCCAATGCTGCTGGTAAGAGGCTAATCCGACGTATTTTTTGACGAGAAATCGAATGGTGCAAACCGCGTTGCTCTCCGACCAATACTTTTGGCTGTAGCCGCAAATGAATAATCATTGATGTCAAGATCACGTGCCCAGCAACGGCTCTTACTCATGGAAACCAAGGAAATTTGCAATTTTTCAAACAGCTTGGAGATGCCTGGCCCAATTGCGCATCTTTTGGCACCTTATTGATGTGGGTCAGTGTTCAATTGTACTTTTTACAGCGGACTGTATCAAGTACCTTGTGTTTTTTTATATACAAAAATGGTGTGGTTTTTTCTACATGTAGATAAAGACATTGAGTTTGTTTTCGACTTAGAAGTAAGACATTTGCTGGTGAGTTAAATGGGCTTGGCCCAAAGATATGACGTCGTCTGGGCTACCGAAGGGCACATAAACTTATAATGAAAAGTTGAATATAGTAATGACCAGTCGCGATTGTACATAGTTAATGTAGCCGAATTCAGTTAGCAAAAAGACCAGGCAAAAATCCAAAAGTAGAAAAACTGTTCCAATACTGCTGGTAAGAGCTTAATCCGACGTATTTTTTGACGAGAAATCGAATGGTGCAAACCGCGTTGCTCTCCGACCAATACTTTTGGCTGTAGCCACAAATGACTAATCATTGATGTCAAGATCACGTGCCCAGCAACGGCTCTTACTCCATGGAAACCAAGAAATTTGCAATTTTTCAACAGCTGGAGATGCCTGGCCCAATTGCGCATCTTTTGGCACCTTATTGATGTGGGTCAGTGTTCAATTGTACTTTTTACAGCGGACTGTATCAAGTACCTTGTGTTTTTTTTATATACAAATGGTGTGGTTTTTCTACATGTAGATAAAGACATTGAGTTTGTCTTCGACTTAGAAGTAAGACATTTGCTGGGTGAGTTAAATGGCTTGGCCCAAAGATTTGACGTCGTCTGGGCTACCGAAGGGCACATAACTTATAATGAAAAGTTGAATATAGTAATGACCAGTCGCGATTGTACATAGTTAATGTAGCCGATTTCAATTAGAAAAAATACCAGGCAAAAATCCAAAAGTGGAAAAACTGTTCCAATGCTGCTGGTAAGAGGCTATCCGACGTATTTTTGACAGAGAAATCGAATGGTGCAAACCGCGTTGCTCTCCGACCAATACTTTTGGCTGTAGCCACAAATGAATAATCATTGATGATGTCAAGATCACGTGCCCAGCAACGGCTCTTACTCCATGGAAACCAAGGAAATTTGCAATTTTTCAACAGCTGGAGATGCCTGGCCCAATTGCGCATCTTTTGGCACCTTATTGATGTGGGTAAGTGTTCAATTGTACTTTTTACAGCGGACTGTATCAAGTACCTTGTGTTTTTTTTATATACAAATGGTGTGGTTTTTCTACATGTAGATAAAGACATTGAGTTTGTCTTCGACTTAGAAGTAAGACAACTGCTGGGTGAGTTAAATGGGCTTGGCCCAAAGATTTGACGTCGTCTGGGCTACCGAAGGGCACATAACTTATAATGAAAAGTTGAATATAGTAATGACCAGTCGCGATTGTACATAGTTTAATGTAGCCGATTTCAATTGGCAAAAAGACCTGGCAAAGTCCAAAAGTGGAAAAAACTGTTCCAATGCTGCTGGTAAGAGGCTAATCCGACGTATTTTTTGACGAGAAATCGAATGGTGCAAACCGCGTTGCTCTCGACCAATACTTTTGGCTGTAGCCACAATGAATAATCATTGATGTCAAGATCACGTGCCCAGCAACTGCTCTTACTCCATGGAAACCAAGGAAATTTGCAATTTTTCAACAGCTGGAGATGCCTGGCCCAATTGCGCATGTTTTGGCACCTTATTGATGTGGGTCAGTGTTAAATTGTACTTTTTACAGCGGACTTTAATCAAGTACCTTGTGTTTTTTTATATACAAATGGTGTGGTTTTTCTACATGTAGATAAAGACATTGAGTTTGTCTTCGACTTAGAAGTAAGACATTTGCTGGGTGAGTTAAATGGGCTTGGCCCAAAGATTTGACGTCGTCTGGGCTACCGAAGGGGCACATAACTTATAATGAAAAGTTGAATATAGTAATGACCCAGTTCGCGATTGTACATAGTTAATGTAGCCCGATTTCAATTAGAAAAAATACCAGGCAAAAAATCCAAAAGTGGAAAAACTGTTCCAATGCTGCTGGTAAGAGGCTAATCCGACGTATTTTTTGACGAGAAATCGAATGGTGCAAAACCACGTTGCTCTCCGACCAATACTTTTGGCTGTAGCCACAAATGAATAATCATTGATGTCAAGATCACGTGCCCCAGCAACGGCTCTTACTCCATGGAAACCAAGGAAATTTGCAATTTTTCAACAGCTGGAGATGCCTGGCCAATTGCGCATCTTTTGGCACCTTATTGATGTGGGTAAGTGTTCAATTGTACTTTTTACAGCGGACTGTATCAAGTACCTTGTGTTTTTTTTATATACAAATGGTGTGGTTTTTCTACATGTAGATAAAGACCATTGAGTTTGTCTTCGACTTAGAAGTAAGACAACTGCTGGGTGAGTTAAATGGGCTTGGCCCAAAGATTTGACGTCGTCTGGGCTACCGAAGGGCACATAACTTATAATGAAAAGTTGAATATAGTAATGACCAGTCGCGATTGTACATAGTTAATGTAGCCGATTTCAATTGGCAAAAAGACCAGGCAAAATCCAAAAGTGGAAAAACTGTTCCAATGCTGCTGGTAAGAGGCTAATCCGACGTATTTTTTGACGAGAAATCGAATGGTGCAAACCGCGTTGCTCTCCGACCAATACTTTTGGCTGTAGCCACAAATGATAATCATTGATATCAAGATCACGTGCCCAGCAACTGCTCTTACTCCATGGAAACCAAGGAAATTTGCAATTTTTCAACAGCTGGAGATGCCTGGCCCAATTGCGCATGTTTTGGCACCTTATTGATGTGGTTCAGTGTTAAATTGTACTTTTTACAGCGGACTTTATCAAGTACCTTGTGTTTTTTTTATATACAAATGGTGTGGTTTTTCTACATGTAGATAAAGACATTGAGTTTGTCTTCGACTTAGAAGTAAGACATTTGCTGGGTGAGTTAAATGGGCTTGGCCCAAAGATTTTACGTCGTCTGGGCTACCGAAGGGCACATAACTTATAATGAAAAAGTTGAATATAGTAATGACCAGTCGCGATTGTACATAGTTAATGTAGCCGATTTCAATTAGAAAAAATACCAGGCAAAAATCCAAAAGTGGAAAAACTGTTCCAATGCTGCTGGTAAGAGGCTAATCCGACGTATTTTTTGACGAGAAATCGAATGGTGCAAACCACGTTGCTCTCCGACCAATACTTTTGGCTGTAGCCACAAATGAATAATTATTGATGTCAAGATCACGTGCCCAGCAACGGCTCTTACTCCATGGAAACCAAGGAAATTTGCAATTTTTCAACAGCTGGAGATGCCTGGCCCAATTGCGCATCTTTGGCACCTTATTGATGTGGTCAAGTGTTCAATTGTACTTTTTACAGCGGACTGTATCAAGTACCTTGTGTTTTTTTTATATACAAATGGTGTGGTTTTTCTACATGTAGATAAAGACATTGAGTTTGTCTTCGACTTAGAAGTAAGACATTTGCTGGGTGAGTTAAATGGGCTTGGCCCAAAGATTTGACGTCGTCTGGGCTACCGAAGGGCACATAACTTATAATGAAAAGTTGAATATAGTAATGACCAGTCGCGATTGTACATAGTTTAATGTAGCCGATTCAATTCGCAAAAAGACCTGCAAAAATCCAAAGTGGAAAAACTGTTCCAATGCTAGCTGGTAAGAGGGCTAATCCGACGTATTTTTTGACGAGAAATCGAATGGTGCAAACCACGTTGCTCTCCGACCAATACTTTTGGCTGTAGCCACAAATGGAATAATCATTGATGTCAAGATCACGTGCCCAGCAACTGCTCTTACTCCATGGAAACCAAGGAAATTTGCAATTTTTCAACAGCTGGAGATGCCTGCCCAATTGCGCATCTTTTGGCACCTTATTGATGTGGGTCAGTGTTCAATTGTACTTTTTACAGCGGACTGTATCAAGTACCTTGTGTTTTTTTTATATACAAATGGTGTGGTTTTTCTACATGTAGATCAAGACATTGAGTTTGTCTTCGACTTAGAAGTAAGACAATTTGCTGGGTGAGTTAAATGGTCTTGGCCCAAAGATTTGGACGTCGTCTGGGCTACCGAAGGGCATATAACTTATAATGAAAAGTTGAATATAGTAATGACCAGTCGCGATTGTACATAGTTAATGTAGCGAATTCAGTAGCAAAAAGACCAGGCAAAAATCCAAAAGTAGAAAAACTGTTCCAATGCTGCTGGTAAGAGGCTAATCCGGACGTATTTTTTGACGAGAAATCGAATGGTGCAAACCGCGATGCTCTCCGACCAATACTTTTGGCTGTAGCCACAAATGAATAATCATTGATGTCAAGATCACGTGCCCAGCAACGGCTCTTACTCCATGGAAACCAAGGAAATTTGCAATTTTTCAACAGCTGGAGATGCCTGCCCAATTGCGCATCTTTTGGCACCTTATTGATGTGGGTCAGTGTTCAATTGTCCTTTTTACAGCGGACTGTATCAAGTACCTTGTGTTTTTTTTATATACAAATGGTGTGGGTTTTTCTACATGTAGATAAAGACATTGAGTTTGTCTTCGACTTAGAAGTAAGACATTTGCTGGGTGAGTTAAATGGGCTTGGCCAAAGATTTGGACGTCGTCTGGGCTACCGAAGGGCACATAACTTATAATGAAAAGTTGAATATATAATGACCAGTCGCGATTGTACATAGTTAATGTAGCCGATTTCAATTAGAAAAAATACCTGGCAAAAATCCAAAAGTAGAAAAACTGTTCCAATGCTGCTGGTAAGAGGCTAATCCGACGTATTTTTTGACGAGAAATCGAATGGTGCAAACCGCGTTGCTCTCCGACCAATACTTTTGGCTGTAGCCACAAATGAATAATCATTGATGTCAAGATCACGTGCCCAGCAACGGCTCTTACTCCATGGAAACCAAGGAAATTTGCAATTTTCAACAGCTGGGGATGCCTGGCCCAATTGCGCATCTTTTGGCACCTTATTGATGTGGGTCAGTGTTCAATTGTACTTTTTACAGCGGACTGTATCAAGTACCTTGTGTTTTTTTTATATACAAATGGTGTGGTTTTTCTACATGTAGATAAAGACATTGAGTTTGTCTTCGACTTAGAAGTAAGACAACTGCTGGGTGAGTTAAATGGGCTTGGCCCAAAGATTTGACGTCGTCTGGGCTACCGAAGGGCACATAACTTATAATGAAAAGTTGAATATAGTAATGACCCAGTCGCGATTGTACATAGTTAATGTAGCCGATTTCAATTCGCAAAAAGACAAGGCAAAAATCCAAAAGTAGAAAAACTGTTCCAATGCTGCTGGTAAAGAGGCTAATCCGACGTATTTTTTTGACGAGAAATCGAATGTGCAAACCGCGTTGCTCTCCGACCAATACTTTTGGCTGTAGCCACAAATGAATAATCATTGATGTCAAGATCACGTGCCCAGCAACGGCTCTTACTCCATGGAAACCAGGAAATTTGCAATTTTTCAACAGCTGGGGATGCCTGGCCCAATTGCGCATCTTTTGGCACCTGATTGATGTGGGTCAGTGTTCAATTGTACTTTTTACAGCGGACTGTATCAAGTACCTTGTGTTTTTTTTTATATACAAATGGTGTGGTTTTTCTACATGTAGATAAAGACATTGAGTTTGTCCTTCGACTTAGAAGTAAGACAACTGCTGGGTGAGTTAAATGGGCTTGGCCCAAAGATTTGACGTCGTCTGGGCTACCGAAGGCCACATAACTTATAATGAAAAGTTGAATATAGTAATGACCAGGTCGCGATTGTACATAGTTAATGTAGCCGATTTCAATTCGCCAAAAAGACCTGGCAAAAATCCAAAAGTGAAAAACTGTTCCAATGCTGCTGGTAAGAGGCTAATCCGACGTATTTTTTGACGAGAAATCGAATGGTGCAAACGCGTTGCTCTCCGACCATACTTTTGGCTGTAGCCACAAATGAATAATCATTGATGTCAAGATCACGTGCCCAGCAACGGCTCTTACTCCATGGAAACCAAGGAAATTTGCAATTTTTCAACAGCTGGGGATGCCTGGCCCAATTGCGCATCTTTTGGGGCACCTTATTGATGTGGGTCAGTGTTCAATTGTACTTTTTACAGCGGACTGTATCAAGTACCTTGTGTTTTTTTTTATATACAAATGGTGTGGTTTTTCTACATGTAGATAAAGACATTGAGTTTGTCTTCGACTTAGAAGTAAGACAACTGCTGGGTGAGTTAAATGGGCTTGGCCCAAAGATTTGACGTCGTCTGGGCTACCGAAGGGCACATAACTTATAATGAAAAGTTGAATATAGTAATGACCAGTCGCGATTGTACATAGTTAATGTAGCCGATTTCAATTCGCAAAAAGACCAGGCAAAAATCCAAAAGTAGAAAAACTGTTCCAATGCTGCTGGTAAGAGGCTAATCCGACGTATTTTTTGACGAGAAATCGAATGGTGCAAACCACGTTGCTCTCCGACCATACTTTTGGCTGTAGCCACAAATGAATAATCATTTGATGTCCAAGATCACGTGCCCAGCAACGGCTCTTACTCCATGGAAACCAAGGAAATTTGCAATTTTTCAACAGCTGGAGATGCCTGGCCCAATTGCGCATCTTTTGGCACCTTAATTGATGTGGGTCAGTGTCAATTGTCCTTTTTACAGCGGACTGTATCAAGTACCTTGTGTTTTTTTTATATACAAATGGTGTGGTTTTTCTACATGTAGATAAAGACATTGAGTTTGTCTTCGACTTAGAAGTAAGACATTTGCTGGGTGAGTTAAATGGGCTTGGCCCAAAGATTTGACGTCGTCTGGGCTACCGAAGGGCACATAACTTATAATGAAAAGTTGAATATAGTAATGACCAGTCGCGATTGTACATAGTTAATGTAGCCGATTTCAATTAGAAAAAAATACCAGGCAAAAATCCAAAAGTGGAAAAACTGTCCAATTCTGCTGGTAAGAGGCTAATCCGACGTATTTTTTGACGAGAAATCGAATGGTTGCAAACCACGTTGCTCTCCGACCAATACTTTTGGCTGTAGCCACAAATGAATAATCATTGATGTCAAGATCACGTGCCCAGCAACGGCTCTTACTCCATGGAAACCAAGGAAATTTGCAAATTTTTTCAACAGCTGAGATGCCTGGCCCAATTGCGCATCTTTTGGCACCTTATTGATGTGGGTCAGTGTTCAATTGTACTTTTTACAGCGGACTGTATTCAAGTACCTTGTGTTTTTTTTATATACAAATGGTGTGGTTTTTCTACATGTAGATAAAGACATTGAGTTTGTCTTCGACTTAGAAGTAAGACAACTGCTGGGTGAGTTAAATGGGCTTGGCCCAAGATTTGACGTCTCGTCTGGGCTACCGAAGGGCACATAACTTATAATGAAAAGTTGAATATAGTAATGACCCAGTCGCGATTAGTACATAGTTAATGTAGCCGATTTCAATTAGAAAAAAAGACCTGGCAAAAATCGGAAAAACTGTTCCAATGCTGCTTGTAAGAGGCTAATCCGACGTATTTTTTGACGAGAAATCGAATGGTGCAAACCGCGTTGCTCTCCGACCAATACTTTTGGCTGTAGCCACAAATGAATAATCATTGATGTCAAGATCACGTGCCCAGCAACGGCTCTTACTCCATGGAAACCAAGGAAATTTGCAATTTTTCAACAGCTGGAGATGCCTGGCCCAATTGCGCATCTTTTGGCACCTTATTGATGTGGGTCAGTGTTCAATTGTACTTTTTACAGCGGACTGTATCAAGTACCTTGTGTTTTTTTTATATACAAATGGTGTGGTTTTTCTACATGTAGATAAAGACATTGAGTTTGTCTTCGACTTAGAAGTAAGACAACTGCTGGGTGAGTTAAATGGGCTTGGCCCAAACATTTGACGTCGTCTGGGCTACCGAAGGGCACATAACTTATAATGAAAAGTTGAATATAGTAATGACCAGTCGCGATTGTACATAGTTAATGTAGCCGATTTCAATTCGCAAAAAGACCAGGCAAAAATCCAAAAGTAGAAAAACTGTTCCAATGCTGCTGGTAAGAAGCTAATCCGACGTATTTTTTGACGAGAAATCGAATGGTGCAAACCGCGTTGCTCTCCGACCAATACTTTTGGCTGTAGCCACAAATGAATAATCATTGATGTCAAGATCACGTGCCCAGCAACGGCTCTTACTCCATGGAAACCAAGGAAATTTGCAATTTTTCAACAGCTGGAGATGCCTGGCCCAATTGCGCATCTTTTGGCACCTTATTGATGTGGGTCAGTGTTCAATTGTACTTTTTACAGCGGACTGTATCAAGTACCTTGTGTTTTTTTTATATACAAATGGTGTGGTTTTTCTACATGTAGATAAAGACATTGAGTTTGTCTTCGACTTAGAAGTAAGACATTTGCTGGGTGAGTTAAATGGGCTTGGCCCAAAGATTTGACGTCGTCTGGGCTACCGAAGGGCACATAATTTATAATGAAAAGCTGAATATAGTAATGACCAGTCGCGATTGTACATAGTTAATGTAGCCGATTTCAATTAGAAAAAATACCAGGCAAAAATCCAAAAGTGGAAAAACTGTTCCAATGCTGCTGGTAAGAGGCTAATCCGACGTATTTTTTAACGAGAAATCGAATGGTGCAAACCGTGTTGCTCTCCGACCAATACTTTTGGCTGTAGCCACAAATGAATAATCATTGATGTCAAGATCACGTGCCCAGCAACGGCTCTTACTCCATGGAAACCAAGGAAATTTGCAATTTTTCAACAGCTGGAGATGCCTGGCCCAATTGCGCATCTTTTGGCACCTTATTGATGTGGGTCAGTGTTCAATTGTCCTTTTTACAGCGGACTGTATCAAGTACCTTGTGTTTCTTTTATATACAAATGGTGTGGTTTTTCTACATGTAGATAAAGACTTTGAGTTTGTCTTCGACTTAGAAGTAAGACATTTGCTGGGTGAGTTAAATGGGCTTGGCCCAAAGATTTGACGTCGTCTGGGCTACCGAAGGGCACATAACTTATAATGAAAAGTTGAATATAGTAATGACCAGTCGCGATTGTACATAGTTAATGTAGCCGAATTCAGTTAGCAAAAAGACCAGGCAAAAATCCAAAAGTAGAAAAACTGTTCCAATGCTGCTGGTAAGAGGCTAATCCGACGTATTTTTTGACGAGAAATCGAATGGTGCAAACCGCGTTGCTCTCCGACCAATACTTTTGGCTGTAGCCACAAATGAATAATCATTGATATCAAGATCACGTGCCCAGCAACTGCTCTTACTCCATGGAAACCAAGGAAATTTGCAATTTTTCAACAGCTGGAGATGCCTGGCCCAATTGCGCATCTTTTGGCACCTTATTGATGTGGGTCAGTGTTCAATTGTACTTTTTACAGCGGACTGTATCAAGTACCTTGTGTTTTTTTTATATACAAATGGTGTGGTTTTTCTACATGTAGATAAAGACTTTGAGTTTGTCTTCGACTTAGAAGTAAGACATTTGCTGGGTGAGTTAAATGGGCTTGGCCCAAAGATTTGACGTCGTCTGGGCTACCGAAGGGCACATAACTTATAATGAAAAGTTGAATATAGTAATGACCAGTCGCGATTGTACATAGTTAATGTAGCCGATTTCAATTAGAAAAAATACCAGGCAAAAATCCAAAAGTGGAAAAACTGTTCCAATGCTGCTGGTAAGAGGCTAATCCGACGTATTTTTTGACGAGAAATCGAATGCTGCAAACCGCGTTGCTCTCCGACCAATACTTTTGGCTGTAGCCACAAATGAATAATCATTGATGTCAAGATCACGTGCCCAGCAACGGCTCTTACTCCATGGAAACCAAGGAAATTTGCAATTTTTCAACAGCTGGAGATGCCTGGCCCAATTGCGCATCTTTTGGCACCTTATTGATGTGGGTCAGTGTTCAATTGTCCTTTTTACAGCGGACTGTATCAAGTACCTTGTGTTTTTTTTATATACAAATGGTGTGGTTTTTCTACATGTAGATAAAGACATTGAGTTTGTCTTCGACTTAGAAGTAAGACATTTGCTGGGTGAGTTAAATGGGCTTGGCCCAAACATTTGACGTCGTCTGGGCTACCGAAGGGCACATAACTTATAATGAAAAGTTGAATATAGTAATGACCAGTCGCGATTGTACATAGTTAATGTAGCCGATTTCAATTCGCAAAAAGACCAGGCAAAAATCCAAAAGTAGAAAAACTGTTCCAATGCTGCTGGTAAGAGGCTAATCCGACGTATTTTTTGACGAGAAATCGAATGGTGCAAACCGCGTTGCTCTCCGACCAATACTTTTGGCTGTAGCCACAAATGAATAATCATTGATGTCAAGATCACGTGCCCAGCAACGGCTCTTACTCCATGGAAACCAAGGAAATTTGCAATTTTTCAACAGCTGGAGATGCCTGGCCCAATTGCGCATCTTTTGGCACCTTATTGATGTGGGTCAGTGTTCAATTGTCCTTTTTACAGCGGACTGTATCAAGTACCTTGTGTTTTTTTTATATACAAATGGTGTGGTTTTTCTACATGTAGATAAAGACATTGAGTTTGTCTTCGACTTAGAAGTAAGACATTTGCTGGGTGAGTTAAATGGGCTTGGCCCAAAGATTTGACGTCGTCTGGGCTACCGAAGGGCACATAACTTATAATGAAAAGTTGAATATAGTAATGACCAGTCGCGATTGTACATAGTTAATGTAGCCGATTTCAATTAGAAAAAATACCAGGCAAAAATCCAAAAGTGGAAAAACTGTTCCAATTCTGCTGGTAAGAGGCTAATCCGACGTATTTTTTGACGAGAAATCGAATGGTGCAAACCGCGTTGCTCTCCGACCAATACTTTTGGCTGTAGCCACAAATGAATAATCATTGATGTCAAGATCACGTGCCCAGCAACGGCTCTTACTCCATGGAAACCAAGGAAATTTGCAATTTTTCAACAGCTGGAGATGCCTGGCCCAATTGCGCATCTTTTGGCACCTTATTGATGTGGGTCAGTGTTCAATTGTACTTTTTACAGCGGACTGTATCAAGTACCTTGTGTTTTTTTTATATACAAATGGTGTGGTTTTTCTACATGTAGATAAAGACATTGAGTTTGTCTTCGACTTAGAAGTAAGACATTTGCTGGGTGAGTTAAATGGGCTTGGCCCAAAGATTTGACGTCGTCTGGGCTACCGAAGGGCACATAATTTATAATGAAAAGCTGAATATAGTAATGACCAGTCGCGATTGTACATAGTTAATGTAGCCGATTTCAATTAGAAAAAATACCAGGCAAAAATCCAAAAGTGGAAAAACTGTTCCAATGCTGCTGGTAAGAGGCTAATCCGACGTATTTTTTAACGAGAAATCGAATGGTGCAAACCGTGTTGCTCTCCGACCAATACTTTTGGCTGTAGCCACAAATGAATAATCATTGATGTCAAGATCACGTGCCCAGCAACGGCTCTTACTCCATGGAAACCAAGGAAATTTGCAATTTTTCAACAGCTGGAGATGCCTGGCCCAATTGCGCATCTTTTGGCACCTTATTGATGTGGGTCAGTGTTCAATTGTACTTTTTACAGCGGACTGTATCAAGTACCTTGTGTTTTTTTTATATACAAATGGTGTGGTTTTTCTACATGTAGATAAAGACATTGAGTTTGTCTTCGACTTAGAAGTAAGACAACTGCTGGGTGAGTTAAATGGGCTTGGCCCAAAGATTTGACGTCGTCTGGGCTACCGAAGGGCACATAACTTATAATGAAAAGTTGAATATAGTAATGACCAGTCGCGATTGTACATAGTTAATGTAGCCGAAATCAGTTAGCAAAAAGACCAGGCAAAAATCCAAAAGTAGAAAAACTGTTCCAATGCTGCTGGTAAGAGGCTAATCCGACGTATTTTTTGACGAGAAATCGAATGGTGCAAACCGCGTTGCTCTCCGACCAATACTTTTGGCTGTAGCCACAAATGAATAATCATTGATGTCAAGATCACGTGCCCAGCAACGGCTCTTACTCCATGGAAACCAATGAAATTTGCAATTTTTCAACAGCTGGAGATGCCTGGCCCAATTGCGCATCTTTTGGCACCTTATTGATGTGGGTCAGTGTTCAATTGTACTTTTTACAGCGGACTGTATCAAGTACCTTGTGTTTTTTTTATATACAAATGGTGTGGTTTTTCTACATGTAGATAAAGACATTGAGTTTGTCTTCGACTTAGAAGTAAGACATTTGCTGGGTGAGTTAAATGGGCTTGGCCCAAAGATTTG
>NW_027018258.1:0-50606 GCF_032854445.1 Liolophura sinensis | reverse complement strand
GCGGTTTGCACCATTCGATTTCTCGTCCACAAAATACGTCGGATTAGCCTCTTACCAGCAGCATTGGAACAGTTTTTCCACTTTTGGATTTTTGCCTGGTCTTTTCGCTTATGAAATCGGCTGCATTAACTATGTACAATCGCGACTGGTCATTACTATATTCAACTTTTCATTATAAGTTATGTGCCCTTCGGTAGCCAGACGACGTCAAATCTTTGGGCCAAGCCCATTTAACTCACCCAGCAAATGTCTTACTTCTAGGTCGAAGACAAACTCAATGTCTTTATCTACATGTAGAAAAACCACACCATTTGTATATAAAAAAAACACAAGGTACTTGATACAATCCGCTGTAAAAAGTACAATTGAACACTGACCCACATCAATAAGGTGCCAAAGGATGCGCAATTGGCCAGGCATCTCCAGCTGTTGAAAAATTGCAAATTTCTTTGGTTTCCATGGAGTAAGAGCCGTTGCTGGGCACGTGATCTTGACATCATTGATTATTCATTTGTGGCTACAGCCAAAAGTATTGGTCGGAGAGCAACGCGGTTTGCACCATTCGATTTCTCGTCACAAAATACGTCGGATTAGCCTCTTACCAGCAGCATTGAACAGTTTTTCCACTTTTGGATTTTTGCCTCGTCTTTTTGCGAATTGAAATCGGCTACATTAACTATGTACAATCGCGACTGGTCATTACTATATTCAACTTTTCATTATAAGTTATGCCCTTCGGTAGCCCAGACGACGTCAAATCTTTGGGCCAAGCCCATTTAACTCACCCAGCAAATGTCTTACTTCTAAGTCGAAGACAAACTCAATGTCTTTATCTACATGTAGAAAAACCACACCATTTGTATATAAAAAAAACACAAGGTACTTGATACAATCCGCTGTAAAAAGTACAATTGAACACTGACACCACATCAATAAGGTGCCAAAGGATGCGCAATAGGGCCAGGCATCTCATCTGTTGAAAAATTGCAAATTTCTTTGGTTTCCATGGAGTAAGAGCCGTTGCTGGGCACGTGATCTTGACATCATTCATTATTCATTTGTGGCTACAGCCAAAAGTATTGGTCGGAGAGCAACGCGGTTTGCACCATTCGATTTCTCGTCACAAAATACGTCGGATTAGCCTCTTACCAGCAGCATTGGAACAGTTTTTCCAATTTTGGATTTTTGCCTTGTTTTTTGCGAATTGAAATCGGCTACATTACCTAAGTACAATCGCGACTGGTCATAACTATATTTAACTTTTTATTATAAGTTATGTGCCCTTCGGTAGCCCAGACGACGTCAAATCTTTGGGCCAAGCCCATTTATCTCACCCAGCAAATGTCTTACTTCTAAGTCGAAGACAAACTCAATGTCTTTATCTACATGTAGAAAAACCACACCATTTGTATATAAAAAAACCACAAGGTACTTGATACAATCCGCTGTAAAAAGTACAATTGAACACTGACCCACATCAATAAGGTGCCAAAGGATGCGCAATTGGGCCAGGCATCTCCAGCTGTTGAAAAATTGCAAATTTCCTTGGTTTCCATGGAGTAAGAGCCGTTGCTGGGCACGTGATCTTGACATCATTGATTATTCATTTGTGGCTACAGCCAAAAGTATTGGTCGGAGAGCAACGCGGTTTGCACCATTCGATTTCTCGTCACAAAATACGTCGGATTAGCCTCTTACCAGCAGCATTGGAACAGTTTTTCCACTTTTGGATTTTTGCCTGGTCATTTTGCTAATTGAAATCGGCTACATTAACTATGTACAATCGCGACTGGTCATTACTATATTCAACATTTCATTATAAGTTATGTGCCCTTCGGTAGCCCAGACGACGTCAAATCTTTGGGCCAAGCCCATTTAACTCACCCAACAAATGTCTTACTTCTAAGTCGAAGACAAACTCAATGTCTTTATCTACATGTAGAAAAACCACACCATTTGTATATAAAAAAAACAAAAGGTACTTGATACAATCCGCTGTAAAAAGTACAATTGAACACTGACCCACATCAATAAGGTACCAAAGGATGCGCAATAGGGCCAGGCATCTCCATCTGTTGAAAAATTGCAAATTTCTTTGGTTTCCATGGAGTAAGAGCCGTTGTTGGGCACGTGATCTTGACATCATTGATTATTCATTTGTGGCTACAGCCAAAAGTATTGGTCGGAGAGCAACGCGGTTTGCACCATTCGATTTCTCGTCACAAAATACGTCGGATTAGCCTCTTACCAGCAGCATTGGAACAGTTTTTCCACTTTTGGATTTTTGCCTCGTCTTTTTGCGAATTGAAATCGGCTACATTAACTATGTACAATCGCGACTGGTCATTACTATATTCAACTTTTCATTATAAGTTATGTGCCCTTCGGTAGCCCAGACGACGTCAAATCTTTGGGCCAAGCCCATTTAACTCACCCAGCAAATGTCTTACTTCTAAGTCGAAGACAAACTCAATGTCTTTATCTACATGTAGAAAAACCACACCATTTGTATATAAAAAAAACACAAGGTACTTGATACAATCCGCTGTAAAAAGTACAATTGAACACTGACCCACATCAATAAGGTGCCAAAGGATGCGCAATAGGGCCAGGCATCTCCATCTGTTGAAAAATTGCAAATTTCTTTGGTTTCCATGGAGTAAGAGCCGTTGCTGGGCACGTGATCTTGACATCATTGATTATTCATTTGTGGCTACAGCCAAAAGTATTGGTCGGAGAGCAACGCGGTTTGCACCATTCGATTTCTCGTCACAAAATACGTCGGATTAGCCTCTTACCAGCAGCATTGGAACAGTTTTTCTACTTTTGGGTTTTTGCCTGGTCTTTTTGCGAATTGAAATCGGCTACATTAACTATGTACAATCGCGACTGGTCATTACTATATTCAACTTTTCATTATAAGTTATGTGCCCTTCGGTAGCCCAGACGACGTCAAATCTTTGGGCCAAGCCCATTTATCTCACCCAGCAAATGTCTTACTTCTAAGTCGAAGACAAACTCAATGTCTTTATCTACATGTAGAAAAACCACACCATTTGTATATAAAAAAAACAAAAGGTACTTGATACAATCCGCTGTAAAAAGTACAATTGAACACTGACCCACATCAATAAGGTGCCAAAGGATGCGCAATTGGGCCAGGCATCTCCAGCTGTTGAAAAATTGCAAATTTCCTTGGTTTCCATGGAGTAAGAGCCGTTGCTGGGCACGTGATCTTGACATCATTCATTATTCATTTGTGGCTACAGCCAAAAGTATTGGTCGGAGAGCAACGCGGTTTGCACCATTCGATTTCTCGTCACAAAATACGTCGGATTAGCCTCTTACCAGCAGCATTGGAACAGTTTTTCCACTTTTGGATTTTTGCCTTGTTTTTTGCGAATTGAAATCGGCTACATTACCTAAGTACAATCGCGACTGGTCATAACTATATTTAACTTTTTATTATAAGTTATGTGCCCTTCGGTAGCCCAGACGACGTCAAATCTTTGGGCCAAGCCCATTTATCTCACCCAGCAAATGTCTTACTTCTAAGTCGAAGACAAACTCAATGTCTTTATCTACATGTAGAAAAACCACACCATTTGTATATAAAAAAACCACAAGGTACTTGATACAATCCGCTGTAAAAAGTACAATTGAACACTGACCCACATCAATAAGGTGCCAAAGGATGCGCAATTGGGCCAGGCATCTCCAGCTGTTGAAAAATTGCAAATTTCCTTGGTTTCCATGGAGTAAGAGCCGTTGCTGGGCACGTGATCTTGACATCATTGATTATTCATTTGTGGCTACAGCCAAAAGTATTGGTCGGAGAGCAACGCGGTTTGCACCATTCGATTTCTCGTCACAAAATACGTCGGATTAGCCTCTTACCAGCAGCATTGGAACAGTTTTTCCACTTTTGGATTTTTGCCTGGTCATTTTGCTAATTGAAATCGGCTACATTAACTATGTACAATCGCGACTGGTCATTACTATATTCAACATTTCATTATAAGTTATGTGCCCTTCGGTAGCCCAGACGACGTCAAATCTTTGGGCCAAGCCCATTTAACTCACCCAACAAATGTCTTACTTCTAAGTCGAAGACAAACTCAATGTCTTTATCTACATGTAGAAAAACCACACCATTTGTATATAAAAAAAACAAAAGGTACTTGATACAATCCGCTGTAAAAAGTACAATTGAACACTGACCCACATCAATAAGGTACCAAAGGATGCGCAATAGGGCCAGGCATCTCCATCTGTTGAAAAATTGCAAATTTCTTTGGTTTCCATGGAGTAAGAGCCGTTGTTGGGCACGTGATCTTGACATCATTGATTATTCATTTGTGGCTACAGCCAAAAGTATTGGTCGGAGAGCAACGCGGTTTGCACCATTCGATTTCTCGTCACAAAATACGTCGGATTAGCCTCTTACCAGCAGCATTGGAACAGTTTTTCCACTTTTGGATTTTTGCCTGGTCTTTTCGCTTATTGAAATCGGCTGCATTAACTATGTACAATCGCGACTGGTCATTACTATATTCAACTTTTCATTATAAGTTATGTGCCCTTCGGTAGCCCAGACGACGTCAAATCTTTGGGCCAAGCCCATTTAACTCACCCAGCAAATGTCTTACTTCTAGGTCGAAGACAAACTCAATGTCTTTATCTACATGTAGAAAAACCACACCATTTGTATATAAAAAAATCACAAGGTACTTGATACAATCCGCTGTAAAAAGTACAATTGAACACTGACCCACATCAATAAGGTGCTAAAGGATGCGCAATTGGGCCAGGCATCTCCAGCTGTTGAAAAATTGCAAATTTCTTTGGTTTCCATGGAGTAAGAGCCGTTGCTGGGCACGTGATCTTGACATCATTGATTATTCATTTGTGGCTACAGCCAAAAGTATTGGTCGGAGAGCAACGCGGTTTGCACCATTCGATTTCTCGTCACAAAATACGTCGGATTAGCCTCTTACCAGCAGCATTGGAACAGTTTTTCCACTTTTGGATTTTTGCCTCGTCTTTTTGCGAATTGAAATCGGCTACATTAACTATGTACAATCGCGACTGGTCATTACTATATTTAACTTTTCATTATAAGTTATGTGCCCTTCGGTAGCCCAGACGACGTCAAATCTTTGGGCCAAGCCCATTTAACTCACCCAGCAAATGTCTTACTTCTAAGTCGAAGACAAACTCAATGTCTTTATCTACATGTAGAAAAACCACACCATTTGTATATAAAAAAAACACAAGGTACTTGATACAATCCGCTGTAAAAAGTACAATTGAACACTGACCCACATCAATAAGGTGCCAAAGGATGCGCAATTGGGCCAGGCATCTCCAGCTGTTGAAAAATTGCAAATTTCCTTGGTTTCCATGGAGTAAGAGCCGTTGCTGGGCACGTGATCTTGACATCATTGATTATTCATTTGTGGCTACAGCCAAAAGTATTGGTCGGAGAGCAACGCGGTTTGCACCATTCGATTTCTCGTCACAAAATACGTCGGATTAGCCTCTTACCAGCAGCATTGAAACAGTTTTTCTACTTTTGGATTTTTGCCTTGTTTTTTGCGAATTGAAATCGGCTACATTAACTATGTACAATCGCGACTGGTCATTACTATATTCAACTTTTCATTATAAGTTATGTGCCCTTCGGTAGCCCAGACGACGTCAAATCTTTGGGCCAAGCCCATTTAACTCACCCAGCAAATGTCTTACTTCTAAGTCGAAGACAAACTCAATGTCTTTATCTACATGTAGAAAAACCACACCATTTGTATATAAAAAAAACACAAGGTACTTGATACAATCCGCTGTAAAAAGTACAATTGAACACTGACCCACATCAATAAGGTGCCAAAGGATGCGCAATTGGGCCAGGCATCTCCAGCTGTTGAAAAATTGCAAATTTCCTTGGTTTCCATGGAGTAAGAGCCGTTGCTGGGCACGTGATCTTGACATCATTGATTATTCACTTGTGGCTACAGCCAAAAGTATTGGTCGGAGAGCAACGCGGTTTGCACCATTCGATTTCTCGTCACAAAATACGTCGGATTAGCCTCTTACCAGCAGCATTGGAACAGTTTTTCCACTTTTGGATTTTTGCCTGGTCTTTTTGCGAATTGAAATCGGCTACATTAACTATGTACAATCGAGACTGGTCATTACTATATTCAACATTTCATTATAAGTTATGTGCCCTTCGGTAGCCCAGACGACGTCAAATCTTTGGGCCAAGCCCATTTAACTCACCCAACAAATGTCTTACTTCTAAGTCGAAGACAAACTCAATGTCTTTATCTACATGTAGAAAAACCACACCATTTGTATATAAAAAAAACAAAAGGTACTTGATACAATCCGCTGTAAAAAGTACAATTGAACACTGACCCACATCAATAAGGTGCCAAAGGATGCGCAATTGGGCCAGGCATCTCCAGCTGTTGAAAAATTGCAAATTTCCTTGGTTTCCATGGAGTAAGAGCCGTTGCTGGGCACGTGATCTTGACATCATTGATTATTCATTTGTGGCTACAGCCAAAAGTATTGGTCGGAGAGCAACGCGGTTTGCACCATTCGATTTCTCGTCACAAAATACGTCGGATTAGCCTCTTACCAGCAGCATTGGAACAGTTTTTCCACTTTTGGATTTTTGCCTGGTCTTTTTGCGAATTGAAATCGGCTACATTAACTATGTACAATCGAGACTGGTCATTACTATATTCAACATTTCATTATAAGTTATGTGCCCTTCGGTAGCCCAGACGACGTCAAATCTTTGGGCCAAGCCCATTTAACTCACCCAACAAATGTCTTACTTCTAAGTCGAAGACAAACTCAATGTCTTTATCTACATGTAGAAAAACCACACCATTTGTATATAAAAAAAACAAAAGGTACTTGATACAATCCGCTGTAAAAAGTACAATTGAACACTGACCCACATCAATAAGGTGCCAAAGGATGCGCAATTGGGCCAGGCATCTCCAGCTGTTGAAAAATTGCAAATTTCCTTGGTTTCCATGGAGTAAGAGCCGTTGCTGGGCACGTGATCTTGACATCATTGATTATTCATTTGTGGCTACAGCCAAAAGTATTGGTCGGAGAGCAACGCGGTTTGCACCATTCGATTTCTCGTCACAAAATACGTCGGATTAGCCTCTTACCAGCAGCATTGGAACAGTTTTTCTACTTTTGGATTTTTGCCTTGTTTTTTGCGAATTGAAATCGGCTACATTACCTAAGTACAATCGCGACTGGTCATAACTATATTTAACTTTTTATTATAAGTTATGTGCCCTTCGGTAGCCCAGACGACGTCAAATCTTTGGGCCAAGCCCATTTATCTCACCCAGCAAATGTCTTACTTCTAAGTCGAAGACAAACTCAATGTCTTTATCTACATGTAGAAAAACCACACCATTTGTATATAAAAAAACCACAAGGTACTTGATACAATCCGCTGTAAAAAGTACAATTGAACACTGACCCACATCAATAAGGTGCCAAAGGATGCGCAATTGGGCCAGGCATCTCCAGCTGTTGAAAAATTGCAAATTTCCTTGGTTTCCATGGAGTAAGAGCCGTTGCTGGGCACGTGATCTTGACATCATTGATTATTCATTTGTGGCTACAGCCAAAAGTATTGGTCGGAGAGCAACGCGGTTTGCACCATTCGATTTCTCGTCACAAAATACGTCGGATTAGCCTCTTACCAGCAGCATTGGAACAGTTTTTCCACTTTTGGATTTTTGCCTGGTCTTTTTGCTAATTGAAATCGGCTACATTAACTATGTACAATCGCGACTGGTCATTACTATATTCAACATTTCATTATAAGTTATGTGCCCTTCGGTAGCCCAGACGACGTCAAATCTTTGGGCCAAGCCCATTTAACTCACCCAACAAATGTCTTACTTCTAAGTCGAAGACAAACTCAATGTCTTTATCTACATGTAGAAAAACCACACCATTTGTATATAAAAAAAACAAAAGGTACTTGATACAATCCGCTGTAAAAAGTACAATTGAACACTGACCCACATCAATAAGGTACCAAAGGATGCGCAATAGGGCCAGGCATCTCCATCTGTTGAAAAATTGCAAATTTCCTTGGTTTCCATGGAGTAAGAGCCGTTGCTGGGCACGTGATCTTGACATCATTGATTATTCATTTGTGGCTACAGCCAAAAGTATTGGTCGGAGAGCAACGCGGTTTGCACCATTCGATTTCTCGTCACAAAATACGTCGGATTAGCCTCTTACCAGCAGCATTGGAACAGTTTTTCCACTTTTGGATTTTTGCCTGGTCTTTTCGCTTATTGAAATCGGCTGCATTAACTATGTACAATCGCGACTGGTCATCACTATATTCAACTTTTCATTATAAGTTATGTGCCCTTCGGTAGCCCAGACGACGTCAAATCTTTGGGCCAAGCCCATTTAACTCACCCAGCAAATGTCTTACTTCTAAGTCGAAGACAAACTCAATGTCTTTATCTACATGTAGAAAAACCACACCATTTGTATATAAAAAAATCACAAGGTACTTGATACAATCCGCTGTAAAAAGTACAATTGAACACTGACCCACATCAATAAGGTGCTAAAGGATGCGCAATTGGGCCAGGCATCTCCAGCTGTTGAAAAATTGCAAATTTCTTTGGTTTCCATGGAGTAAGAGCCGTTGCTGGGCACGTGATCTTGACATCATTGATTATTCATTTGTGGCTACAGCCAAAAGTATTGGTCGGAGAGCAACGCGGTTTGCACCATTCGATTTCTCGTCACAAAATACGTCGGATTAGCCTCTTACCAGCAGCATTGGAACAGTTTTTCCACTTTTGGATTTTTGCCTCGTCTTTTTGCGAATTGAAATCGGCTACATTAACTATGTACAATCGCGACTGGTCATTACTATATTCAACTTTTCATTATAAGTTATGTGCCCTTCGGTAGCCCAGACGACGTCAAATCTTTGGGCCAAGCCCATTTAACTCACCCAGCAAATGTCTTACTTCTAAGTCGAAGACAAACTCAATGTCTTTATCTACATGTAGAAAAACCACACCATTTGTATATAAAAAAAACACAAGGTACTTGATACAATCCGCTGTAAAAAGTACAATTGAACACTGACCCACATCAATAAGGTGCCAAAGGATGCGCAATTGGGCCAGGCATCTCCAGCTGTTGAAAAATTGCAAATTTCCTTGGTTTCCATGGAGTAAGAGCCGTTGCTGGGCACGTTATCTTGACATCATTGATTATTCATTTGTGGCTACAGCCAAAAGTATTGGTCGGAGAGCAACGCGGTTTGCACCATTCGATTTCTCGTCACAAAATACGTCGGATTAGCCTCTTACCAGCAGCATTGAAACAGTTTTTCTACTTTTGGATTTTTGCCTTGTTTTTTGCGAATTGAAATCGGCTACATTAACTATGTACAATCGCGACTGGTCATTACTATATTCAACTTTTCATTATAAGTTATGTGCCCTTCGGTAGCCCAGACGACGTCAAATCTTTGGGCCAAGCCCATTTAACTCACCCAGCAAATGTCTTACTTCTAAGTCGAAGACAAACTCAATGTCTTTATCTACATGTAGAAAAACCACACCATTTGTATATAAAAAAAACACAAGGTACTTGATACAATCCGCTGTAAAAAGTACAATTGAACACTGACCCACATCAATAAGGTGCCAAAGGATGCGCAATTGGGCCAGGCATCTCCAGCTGTTGAAAAATTGCAAATTTCCTTGGTTTCCATGGAGTAAGAGCCGTTGCTGGGCACGTGATCTTGACATCATTGATTATTCACTTGTGGCTACAGCCAAAAGTATTGGTCGGAGAGCAACGCGGTTTGCACCATTCGATTTCTCGTCACAAAATACGTCGGATTAGCCTCTTACCAGCAGCATTGGAACAGTTTTTCCACTTTTGGATTTTTGCCTGGTCTTTTTGCGAATTGAAATCGGCTACATTAACTATGTACAATCGAGACTGGTCATTACTATATTCAACATTTCATTATAAGTTATGTGCCCTTCGGTAGCCCAGACGACGTCAAATCTTTGGGCCAAGCCCATTTAACTCACCCAACAAATGTCTTACTTCTAAGTCGAAGACAAACTCAATGTCTTTATCTACATGTAGAAAAACCACACCATTTGTATATAAAAAAAACAAAAGGTACTTGATACAATCCGCTGTAAAAAGTACAATTGAACACTGACCCACATCAATAAGGTGCCAAAGGATGCGCAATTGGGCCAGGCATCTCCAGCTGTTGAAAAATTGCAAATTTCCTTGGTTTCCATGGAGTAAGAGCCGTTGCTGGGCACGTGATCTTGACATCATTGATTATTCATTTGTGGCTACAGCCAAAAGTATTGGTCGGAGAGCAACGCGGTTTGCACCATTCGATTTCTCGTCACAAAATACGTCGGATTAGCCTCTTAGCAACAGCATTGGAACAGTTTTTCCACTTTTGGATTTTTGCCTGGTCTTTTTGCTAATTGAAATCGGCTACATTAACTATGTACAATCGCGACTGGTCATTACTATATTCAACATTTCATTATAAGTTATGTGCCCTTCGGTAGCCCAGACGACGTCAAATCTTTGGGCCAAGCCCATTTAACTCACCCAGCAAATGTCTTACTTCTAAGTCGAAGACAAACTCAATGTCTTTATCTACATGTAGAAAAACCACACCATTTGTATATAAAAAAAACACAAGGTACTTGACACAATCCGCTGTAAAAAGTACAATTGAACACTGACCCACATAAATAAGGTGCCAAAAGATGCGCAATTGGGCCAGGCATCTCCAGCTGTTGAAAAATTGCAAATTTCTATGGTTTCCATGGAGTAAGAGCCGTTGCTGGGCACGTGATCTTGACATCATTGATTATTCATTTGTGGCTACAGCCAAAAGTATTGGTCGGAGAGCAACGCGGTTTGCACCATTCGATTTCTCGTCACAAAATACGTCGGATTAGCCTCTTACCAGCAGCATTGGAACAGTTTTTCTACTTTTGAATTTTTGCCTGGTCTTTTTGCTTATTGAAATCGGGTACATTAGCTATGTACAATCGCGACTGGTCATTACTATATTCAATTTTTCATTATAAGTTATGTGCCCTTCGGTAGCCCAGACGACGTCAAATCTTTGGGCCAAGCCCATTTAACTCACCCAGCAAATGTCTTACTTCTAAGTCGAAGACAAACTCAATGTCTTTATCTACATGTAGAAAAACCACACCATTTGTATATAAAAAAAACAAAAGGTACTTGATACAATCCGCTGTAAAAAGTACAATTGAACACTGACCCACATCAATAAGGTGCCAAAGGATGCGCAATTGGGCCAGGCATCTCCAGCTGTTGAAAAATTGCAAATTTCCTTGGTTTCCATGGAGTAAGAGCCGTTGCTGGGCACGTGATCTTGACATCATTGATTATTCATTTGTGGCTACAGCCAAAAGTATTGGTCGGAGAGCAGCGCGGTTTGCACCATTCGATTTCTCGTCACAAAATACGTCGGATTAGCCTCTTACCAGCAGCATTGGAACAGTTTTTCCACTTTTGGATTTTTGCCTGGTCTTTTTGCGAATTGAAATCGGCTACATTAACTATGTACAATCGAGACTGGTCATTACTATATTCAACATTTCATTATAAGTTATGTGCCCTTCGGTAGCCCAGACGACGTCAAATCTTTGGGCCAAGCCCATTTAACTCACCCAACAAATGTCTTACTTCTAAGTCGAAGACAAACTCAATGTCTTTATCTACATGTAGAAAAACCACACCATTTGTATATAAAAAAAACAAAAGGTACTTGATACAATCCGCTGTAAAAAGTACAATTGAACACTGACCCACATCAATAAGGTGCCAAAGGATGCGCAATTGGGCCAGGCATCTCCAGCTGTTGAAAAATTGCAAATTTCCTTGGTTTCCATGGAGTAAGAGCCGTTGCTGGGCACGTGATCTTGACATCATTGATTATTCATTTGTGGCTACAGCCAAAAGTATTGGTCGGAGAGCAACGCGGTTTGCACCATTCGATTTCTCGTCACAAAATACGTCGGATTAGCCTCTTACCAGCAGCATTGGAACAGTTTTTCTACTTTTGGATTTTTGCCTTGTTTTTTGCGAATTGAAATCGGCTACATTACCTAAGTACAATCGCGACTGGTCATAACTATATTTAACTTTTTATTATAAGTTATGTGCCCTTCGGTAGCCCAGACGACGTCAAATCTTTGGGCCAAGCCCATTTATCTCACCCAGCAAATGTCTTACTTCTAAGTCGAAGACAAACTCAATGTCTTTATCTACATGTAGAAAAACCACACCATTTGTATATAAAAAAACCACAAGGTACTTGATACAATCCGCTGTAAAAAGTACAATTGAACACTGACCCACATCAATAAGGTGCCAAAGGATGCGCAATTGGGCCAGGCATCTCCAGCTGTTGAAAAATTGCAAATTTCCTTGGTTTCCATGGAGTAAGAGCCGTTGCTGGGCACGTGATCTTGACATCATTGATTATTCATTTGTGGCTACAGCCAAAAGTATTGGTCGGAGAGCAACGCGGTTTGCACCATTCGATTTCTCGTCACAAAATACGTCGGATTAGCCTCTTACCAGCAGCATTGGAACAGTTTTTCCACTTTTGGATTTTTGCCTGGTCTTTTTGCTAATTGAAATCGGCTACATTAACTATGTACAATCGCGACTGGTCATTACTATATTCAACATTTCATTATAAGTTATGTGCCCTTCGGTAGCCCAGACGACGTCAAATCTTTGGGCCAAGCCCATTTAACTCACCCAACAAATGTCTTACTTCTAAGTCGAAGACAAACTCAATGTCTTTATCTACATGTAGAAAAACCACACCATTTGTATATAAAAAAAACAAAAGGTACTTGATACAATCCGCTGTAAAAAGTACAATTGAACACTGACCCACATCAATAAGGTACCAAAGGATGCGCAATAGGGCCAGGCATCTCCATCTGTTGAAAAATTGCAAATTTCTTTGGTTTCCATGGAGTAAGAGCCGTTGCTGGGCACGTGATCTTGACATCATTGATTATTCATTTGTGGCTACAGCCAAAAGTATTGGTCGGAGAGCAACGCGGTTTGCACCATTCGATTTCTCGTCACAAAATACGTCGGATTAGCCTCTTACCAGCAGCATTGGAACAGTTTTTCCACTTTTGGATTTTTGCCTGGTCTTTTCGCTTATTGAAATCGGCTGCATTAACTATGTACAATCGCGACTGGTCATTACTATATTCAACTTTTCATTATAAGTTATGTGCCCTTCGGTAGCCCAGACGACGTCAAATCTTTGGGCCAAGCCCATTTAACTCACCCAGCAAATGTCTTACTTCTAAGTCGAAGACAAACTCAATGTCTTTATCTACATGTAGAAAAACCACACCATTTGTATATAAAAAAAACACAAGGTACTTGACACAATCCGCTGTAAAAAGTACAATTGAACACTGACCCACATAAATAAGGTGCCAAAAGATGCGCAATTGGGCCAGGCATCTCCAGCTGTTGAAAAATTGCAAATTTCTATGGTTTCCATGGAGTAAGAGCCGTTGCTGGGCACGTGATCTTGACATCATTGATTATTCATTTGTGGCTACAGCCAAAAGTATTGGTCGGAGAGCAACGCGGTTTGCACCATTCGATTTCTCGTCACAAAATACGTCGGATTAGCCTCTTACCAGCAGCATTGGAACAGTTTTTCTACTTTTGAATTTTTGCCTGGTCTTTTTGCTTATTGAAATCGGGTACATTAGCTATGTACAATCGCGACTGGTCATTACTATATTCAATTTTTCATTATAAGTTATGTGCCCTTCGGTAGCCCAGACGACGTCAAATCTTTGGGCCAAGCCCATTTAACTCACCCAGCAAATGTCTTACTTCTAAGTCGAAGACAAACTCAATGTCTTTATCTACATGTAGAAAAACCACACCATTTGTATATAAAAAAAACAAAAGGTACTTGATACAATCCGCTGTAAAAAGTACAATTGAACACTGACCCACATCAATAAGGTGCCAAAGGATGCGCAATTGGGCCAGGCATCTCCAGCTGTTGAAAAATTGCAAATTTCCTTGGTTTCCATGGAGTAAGAGCCGTTGCTGGGCACGTGATCTTGACATCATTGATTATTCATTTGTGGCTACAGCCAAAAGTATTGGTCGGAGAGCAGCGCGGTTTGCACCATTCGATTTCTCGTCACAAAATACGTCGGATTAGCCTCTTACCAGCAGCATTGGAACAGTTTTTCCACTTTTGGATTTTTGCCTGGTCTTTTTGCGAATTGAAATCGGCTACATTAACTATGTACAATCGAGACTGGTCATTACTATATTCAACATTTCATTATAAGTTATGTGCCCTTCGGTAGCCCAGACGACGTCAAATCTTTGGGCCAAGCCCATTTAACTCACCCAACAAATGTCTTACTTCTAAGTCGAAGACAAACTCAATGTCTTTATCTACATGTAGAAAAACCACACCATTTGTATATAAAAAAAACAAAAGGTACTTGATACAATCCGCTGTAAAAAGTACAATTGAACACTGACCCACATCAATAAGGTGCCAAAGGATGCGCAATTGGGCCAGGCATCTCCAGCTGTTGAAAAATTGCAAATTTCCTTGGTTTCCATGGAGTAAGAGCCGTTGCTGGGCACGTGATCTTGACATCATTGATTATTCATTTGTGGCTACAGCCAAAAGTATTGGTCGGAGAGCAACGCGGTTTGCACCATTCGATTTCTCGTCACAAAATACGTCGGATTAGCCTCTTACCAGCAGCATTGGAACAGTTTTTCTACTTTTGGATTTTTGCCTTGTTTTTTGCGAATTGAAATCGGCTACATTACCTAAGTACAATCGCGACTGGTCATAACTATATTTAACTTTTTATTATAAGTTATGTGCCCTTCGGTAGCCCAGACGACGTCAAATCTTTGGGCCAAGCCCATTTATCTCACCCAGCAAATGTCTTACTTCTAAGTCGAAGACAAACTCAATGTCTTTATCTACATGTAGAAAAACCACACCATTTGTATATAAAAAAACCACAAGGTACTTGATACAATCCGCTGTAAAAAGTACAATTGAACACTGACCCACATCAATAAGGTGCCAAAGGATGCGCAATTGGGCCAGGCATCTCCAGCTGTTGAAAAATTGCAAATTTCCTTGGTTTCCATGGAGTAAGAGCCGTTGCTGGGCACGTGATCTTGACATCATTGATTATTCATTTGTGGCTACAGCCAAAAGTATTGGTCGGAGAGCAACGCGGTTTGCACCATTCGATTTCTCGTCACAAAATACGTCGGATTAGCCTCTTACCAGCAGCATTGGAACAGTTTTTCCACTTTTGGATTTTTGCCTGGTCTTTTTGCTAATTGAAATCGGCTACATTAACTATGTACAATCGCGACTGGTCATTACTATATTCAACATTTCATTATAAGTTATGTGCCCTTCGGTAGCCCAGACGACGTCAAATCTTTGGGCCAAGCCCATTTAACTCACCCAACAAATGTCTTACTTCTAAGTCGAAGACAAACTCAATGTCTTTATCTACATGTAGAAAAACCACACCATTTGTATATAAAAAAAACAAAAGGTACTTGATACAATCCGCTGTAAAAAGTACAATTGAACACTGACCCACATCAATAAGGTACCAAAGGATGCGCAATAGGGCCAGGCATCTCCATCTGTTGAAAAATTGCAAATTTCTTTGGTTTCCATGGAGTAAGAGCCGTTGCTGGGCACGTGATCTTGACATCATTGATTATTCATTTGTGGCTACAGCCAAAAGTATTGGTCGGAGAGCAACGCGGTTTGCACCATTCGATTTCTCGTCACAAAATACGTCGGATTAGCCTCTTACCAGCAGCATTGGAACAGTTTTTCCACTTTTGGATTTTTGCCTGGTCTTTTCGCTTATTGAAATCGGCTGCATTAACTATGTACAATCGCGACTGGTCATTACTATATTCAACTTTTCATTATAAGTTATGTGCCCTTCGGTAGCCCAGACGACGTCAAATCTTTGGGCCAAGCCCATTTAACTCACCCAGCAAATGTCTTACTTCTAGGTCGAAGACAAACTCAATGTCTTTATCTACATGTAGAAAAACCACACCATTTGTATATAAAAAAATCACAAGGTACTTGATACAATCCGCTGTAAAAAGTACAATTGAACACTGACCCACATCAATAAGGTGCTAAAGGATGCGCAATTGGGCCAGGCATCTCCAGCTGTTGAAAAATTGCAAATTTCTTTGGTTTCCATGGAGTAAGAGCCGTTGCTGGGCACGTGATCTTGACATCATTGATTATTCATTTGTGGCTACAGCCAAAAGTATTGGTCGGAGAGCAACGCGGTTTGCACCATTCGATTTCTCGTCACAAAATACGTCGGATTAGCCTCTTACCAGCAGCATTGGAACAGTTTTTCCACTTTTGGATTTTTGCCTCGTCTTTTTGCGAATTGAAATCGGCTACATTAACTATGTACAATCGCGACTGGTCATTACTATATTCAACTTTTCATTATAAGTTATGTGCCCTTCGGTAGCCCAGACGACGTCAAATCTTTGGGCCAAGCCCATTTAACTCACCCAGCAAATGTCTTACTTCTAAGTCGAAGACAAACTCAATGTCTTTATCTACATGTAGAAAAACCACACCATTTGTATATAAAAAAAACACAAGGTACTTGATACAATCCGCTGTAAAAAGTACAATTGAACACTGACCCACATCAATAAGGTGCCAAAGGATGCGCAATTGGGCCAGGCATCTCCAGCTGTTGAAAAATTGCAAATTTCCTTGGTTTCCATGGAGTAAGAGCCGTTGCTGGGCACGTGATCTTGACATCATTGATTATTCATTTGTGGCTACAGCCAAAAGTATTGGTCGGAGAGCAACGCGGTTTGCACCATTCGATTTCTCGTCACAAAATACGTCGGATTAGCCTCTTACCAGCAGCATTGAAACAGTTTTTCCACTTTTGGATTTTTGCCTTGTTTTTTGCGAATTGAAATCGGCTACATTAACTATGTACAATCGCGACTGGTCATTACTATATTCAACTTTTCATTATAAGTTATGTGCCCTTCGGTAGCCCAGACGACGTCAAATCTTTGGGCCAAGCCCATTTAACTCACCCAGCAAATGTCTTACTTCTAAGTCGAAGACAAACTCAATGTCTTTATCTACATGTAGAAAAACCACACCATTTGTATATAAAAAAAACACAAGGTACTTGATACAATCCGCTGTAAAAAGTACAATTGAACACTGACCCACATCAATAAGGTGCCAAAGGATGCGCAATTGGGCCAGGCATCTCCAGCTGTTGAAAAATTGCAAATTTCCTTGGTTTCCATGGAGTAAGAGCCGTTGCTGGGCACGTGATCTTGACATCATTGATTATTCATTTGTGGCTACAGCCAAAAGTATTGGTCGGAGAGCAACGCGGTTTGCACCATTCGATTTCTCGTCACAAAATACGTCGGATTAGCCTCTTACCAGCAGCATTGGAACAGTTTTTCCACTTTTGGATTTTTGCCTGGTCTTTTTGCGAATTGAAATCGGCTACATTAACTATGTACAATCGAGACTGGTCATTACTATATTCAACATTTCATTATAAGTTATGTGCCCTTCGGTAGCCCAGACGACGTCAAATCTTTGGGCCAAGCCCATTTAACTCACCCAACAAATGTCTTACTTCTAAGTCGAAGACAAACTCAATGTCTTTATCTACATGTAGAAAAACCACACCATTTGTATATAAAAAAAACACAAGGTACTTGATACAATCCGCTGTAAAAAGTACAATTGAACACTGACCCACATCAATAAGGTGCCAAAGGATGCGCAATTGGGCCAGGCATCTCCAGCTGTTGAAAAATTGCAAATTTCCTTGGTTTCCATGGAGTAAGAGCCGTTGCTGGGCACATGATCTTGACATCATTGATTATTCATTTGTGGCTACAGCCAAAAGTATTGGTCGGAGAGCAACGCGGTTTGCACCATTCGATTTCTCGTCACAAAATACGTCGGATTAGCCTCTTAGCAACAGCATTGGAACAGTTTTTCCACTTTTGGATTTTTGCCTGGTCATTTTGCTAATTGAAATCGGCTACATTAACTATGTACAATCGCGACTGGTCATTACTATATTCAACATTTCATTATAAGTTATGTGCCCTTCGGTAGCCCAGACGACGTCAAATCTTTGGGCCAAGCCCATTTAACTCACCCAGCAAATGTCTTACTTCTAAGTCGAAGACAAACTCAATGTCTTTATCTACATGTAGAAAAACCACACCATTTGTATATAAAAAAAACACAAGGTACTTGACACAATCCGCTGTAAAAAGTACAATTGAACACTGACCCACATCAATAAGGTGCCAAAAGATGCGCAATTGGGCCAGGCATCTCCAGCTGTTGAAAAATTGCAAATTTCTATGGTTTCCATGGAGTAAGAGCCGTTGCTGGGCACGTGATCTTGACATCATTGATTATTCATTTGTGGCTACAGCCAAAAGTATTGGTCGGAGAGCAACGCGGTTTGCACCATTCGATTTCTCGTCACAAAATACGTCGGATTAGCCTCTTACCAGCAGCATTGGAACAGTTTTTCCACTTTTGGATTTTTGCCTGGTCTTTTTGCGAATTGAAATCGGCTACATTAACTATGTACAATCGCGACTGGTCATTACTATATTCAACTTTTCATTATAAGTTATGTGCCCTTCGGTAGCCCAGACGACGTCAAATCTTTGGGCCAAGCCCATTTAACTCACCCAACAAATGTCTTACTTCTAAATCGAAGACAAACTCAATGTCTTTATCTACATGTAGAAAAACCACACCATTTGTATATAAAAAAAACACAAGGTACTTGATACAATCCGCTGTAAAAAGTACAATTGAACACTGACCCACATCAATAAGGTGCCAAAGGATGCGCAATTGGGCCAGGCATCTCCAGCTGTTGAAAAATTGCAAATTTCCTTGGTTTCCATGGAGTAAGAGCCGTTGCTGGGCACGTGATCTTGACATCATTGATTATTCATTTGTGGCTACAGCCAAAAGTATTGGTCGGAGAGCAACGCGGTTTGCACCATTCGATTTCTCGTCACAAAATACGTCGGATTAGCCTCTTACCAGCAGCATTGGAACAGTTTTTCCACTTTTGGATTTTTGCCTTGTTCTTTGCGAATTGAAATCGGCTACATTAACTATGTACAATCGCGACTGGTCATTACTATATTCAACTTTTCATTATAAGTTATGTGCCCTTCGGTAGCCCAGACGACGTCAAATCTTTGGGCCAAGCCCATTTAACTCACCCAACAAATGTCTTACTTCTAAGTCGAAGACAAACTCAATGTCTTTATCTACATGTAGAAAAACCACACCATTTGTATATAAAAAAAACAAAAGGTACTTGATACAATCCGCTGTAAAAAGTACAATTGAACACTGACCCACATCAATAAGGTGCCAAAGGATGCGCAATAGGGCCAGGCATCTCCATCTGTTGAAAAATTGCAAATTTCCTTGGTTTCCATGGAGTAAGAGCCGTTGCTGGGCACGTGATCTTGAGATCATTGATTATTCATTTGTGGCTACAGCCAAAAGTATTGGTCGGAGAGCAACGCGGTTTGCACCATTCGATTTCTCGTCACAAAATACGTCGGATTAGCCTCTTACCAGCAGCATTGGAACAGTTTTTCCACTTTTGGATTTTTGCCTGGTCTTTTCGCTTATTGGAATCGGCTGCATTAACTATGTACAATCGCGACTGGTCATTACTATATTCAACTTTTCATTATAAGTTATGTGCCCTTCGGTAGCCCAGACGACGTCAAATCTTTGGGCCAAGCCCATTTAACTCACCCAGCAAATGTCTTACTTCTAAGTCGAAGACAAACTCAATGTCTTTATCTACATGTAGAAAAACCACACCATTTGTATATAAAAAAAACAAAAGGTACTTGATACAATCCGCTGTAAAATGTACAATTGAACACTGACCCACATCAATAAGGTGCCAAAGGATGCGCAATTGGGCCAGGCATCTCCAGCTGTTGAAAAATTGCAAATTTCCTTGGTTTCCATGGAGTAAGAGCCGTTGCTGGGCACGTGATCTTGACATCATTGATTATTCATTTGTGGCTACAGCCAAAAGTATTGGTCGGAGAGCAACGCGGTTTGCACCATTCGATTTCTCGTCACAAAATACGTCGGATTAGCCTCTTACCAGCAGCATTGGAACAGTTTTTCCACTTTTGGATTTTTGCCTGGTCTTTTTGCGAATTGAAATCGGCTACATTAACTATGTACAATCGCGACTGGTCATTACTATATTCAACTTTTCATTATAAGTTATGTGCCCTTCGGTAGCCCAGACGACGTCACATCTTTGGGCCAAGCCCATTTAACTCACCCAGCAAATGTCTTACTCCTAAGTCGAAGACAATCTCAATGTTTTTATCTACATGTAGAAAAACCACACCATTTGTATATAAAAAAAACAAAAGGTACTCGATACAATCCGCTGTAAAAAGTACAATTGAACACTGACCCACATCAATAAGGTACCAAAGGATGCGCAATAGGGCCAGGCATCTCCAGTTGTTGAAAAATTGCAAATTTCTTTGGTTTCCATGGAGTAAGAGCCGTTGCTGGGCACGTGATCTTGACATCATTGATTATTCATTTGTGGCTACAGCCAAAAGTATTGGTCGGAGAGCAACGCGGTTTGCACCATTCGATTTCTCGTCACAAAATACGTCGGATTAGCCTCTTACCAGCAGCATTGGAACAGTTTTTCCACTTTTGGATTTTTGCCTGGTCTTTTCGATTATTGAAATCGGCTGCATTAACTATGTACAATCGCGACTGGTCATTACTATATTCAATTTTTCATTATAAGTTATGTGCCCTTCGGTAGCCCAGACGACGTCAAATCTTTGGGCCAAGCCCATTTAACTCACCCAACAAATGTCTTACTTCTAAGTCGAAGACAAACTCAATGTCTTTATCTACATGTAGAAAAACCACACCATTTGTATATAAAGAAAACAAAAGGTACTTGATACAATCCGCTGTAAAAAGTACAATTGAATACTGACCCACATCAATAAGGTGCCAAAGGATGCGCAATAGGGCCAGGCATCTCCAGCTGTTGAAAAATTGCAAATTTCCTTGGTTTCCATGGAGTAAGAGCCGTTGCTGGGCACGTGATCTTGACATCATTGATTATTCATTTGTGGCTACAGCCAAAAGTATTGGTCGGAGAGCAACGCGGTTTGCACCATTCGATTTCTCGTCACAAAATACGTCGGATTAGCCTCTTACCAGCAGCATTGGAACAGTTTTTCTACTTTTGGATTTTTGCCTGGTCTTTTTGCGAATTGAAATCGGGTACATTAGCTATGTACACTCGCGACTGGTCATTACTATATTCAATTTTTCATTATAAGTCATGTGCCCTTCGGTAGCCCAGACGACGTCAAATCTTTGGGCCATGCCCATTTAACTCACCCAACAAATGTCTTACTTCTAAGTCGAAGACAAACTCAATGTCTTTATCTACATGTAGAAAAACCACACCATTTGTATATAAAAAAAACAAAAGGTACTTGATACAATCCGCTGTAAAAAGTACAATTGAACACTGACCCACATCAATAAGGTGCCAAAGGATGCGCAATTGGGCCAGGCATCTCCAGCTGTTGAAAAATTGCAAATTTCCTTGGTTTCCATGGAGTAAGAGCCGTTGCTGGGCACGTGATCTTGACATCATTGATTATTCATTTGTGGCTACAGCCAAAAGTATTGGTCGGAGAGCAACGCGGTTTGCACCATTCGATTTCTCGTCACAAAATACGTCGGATTAGCCTCTTACCAGCAGCATTGGAACAGTTTTTCTACTTTTGGATTTTTGCCTGGGCTTTTTGCGAATTGAAATCGGCTACATTAACTATGTACAATCGCGACTGGTCATTACTAAATTCAACATTTCATTATAAGTTATGTGCCCTTCGGTAGCCCAGACGACGTCAAATCTTTGGGCCAAGCCCATTTAACTCACCCAGCAAATGTCTTACTCCTAAGTCGAAGACAAACTCAATGTCTTTATCTACATGTAGAAAAACCACACCATTTGTATATAAAAAAAAGAAAAGGTACTTGATATAATCCGCTGTAAAAAGTACAATTGAACACTGACCCACATCAATAAGGTGCCAAAGGATGCGCAATTGGGCCAGGCATCTCCAGCTGTTGAAAAATTGCAAATTTCCTTGGTTTCCATGGAGTAAGAGCCGTTGCTGGGCACGTGATCTTGACATCATTGATTATTCATTTGTGGCTACAGCCAAAAGTATTGGTCGGAGAGCAACGCGGTTTGCACCATTCGATTTCTCGTCACAAAATACGTCGGATTAGCCTCTTACCAGCAGCGTTGGAACAGTTTTTCCACTTTTGGATTTTTGCCTGGTCATTTTGCTAATTGAAATCGGCTACATTAACTATGTACAATCGCGACTGGTCATTACTATATTCAACATTTCATTATAAGTTATGTGCCCTTCGGTAGCCCAGACGACGTCAAATCTTTGGGCCAAGCCCATTTAACTCACCCAGCAAATGTCTTACTTCTAAGTCGAAGACAAACTCAATGTCTTTATCTACATGTAGAAAAACCACACCATTTGTTTATAAAAAAAACAAAAGGTACTTGATACAATCCGCTGTAAAAAGTACAATTGAACACTGACCCACATCAATAAGGTACCAAAGGATGCGCAATAGGGCCAGGCATCTCCAGCTGTTGAAAAATTGCAAATTTCCTTGGTTTCCATGGAGTAAGAGCCGTTGCTGGGCACGTGATCTTGACATCATTGATTATTCATTTGTGGCTACAGCCAAAAGTATTGGTCGGAGAGCAACGCGGTTTGCACCATTCGATTTCTCGTCACAAAATACGTCGGATTAGCCTCTTACCAGCAGCATTGGAACAGTTTTTCCACTTTTGGATTTTTGCCTGGTCTTTTCGCTTATTGAAATCGGCTGCATTAACTATGTACAATCGCGACTGGTCATTACTATATTCAACTTTTCATTATAAGTTATGTGCCCTTCGGTAGCCCAGACGACGTCAAATCTTTGGGCCTAGCCCATTTAACTCACCCAACAAATGTCTTACTTCTAAGTCGAAGACAAACTCAATGTCTTTATCTACATGTAGAAAAACCACACCATTTGTATATAAAGAAAACAAAAGGTACTTGATACAATCCGCTGTAAAAAGTACAATTGAATACTGACCCACATCAATAAGGTGCCAAACGATTTGCAATAGGGCCAGGCATCTCCAGCTGTTGAAAAATTGCAAATTTCCTTGGTTTCCATGGAGTAAGAGCCGTTGCTGGGCACGTGATCTTGACATCATTGATTATTCATTTGTGGCTACAGCCAAAAGTATTGGTCGGAGAGCAACGCGGTTTGCACCATTCGATTTCTCGTCACAAAATACGTCGGATTAGCCTCTTACCAGCAGCATTGGAACAGTTTTTCTACTTTTGGATTTTTGCCTTGTTTTTTGCGAATTGAAATCGGCTACATTAACTATGTACAATCGCGACTGGTCATTACTATATTCAACATTTTATTATAAGTTATGTGCCCTTCGGTAGCCCAGACGACGTCAAATCTTTGGGCCAAGCCCATTTATCTCACCCAGCAAATGTCTTACTTCTAAGTCGAAGACAAACTCAATGTCTTTATCTACATGTAGAAAAACCACACCATTTGTATATAAAAAAACCACAAGGTACTTGATACAATCCGCTGTAAAAAGTACAATTGAACACTGACCCACATCAATAAGGTGCCAAAGGATGCGCAATTGGGCCAGGCATCTCCAGCTGTTGAAAAATTGCAAATTTCCTTGGTTTCCATGGAGTAAGAGCCGTTGCTGGGCACGTGATCTTGACATCATTGATTATTCATTTGTGGCTACAGCCAAAAGTATTGGTCGGAGAGCAACGCGGTTTGCACCATTCGATTTCTCGTCACAAAATACGTCGGATTAGCCTCTTACCAGCAGCATTGGAACAGTTTTTCTACTTTTGGATTTTTGCCTGGTCGTTTTGCTAATTGAAATCGGCTACATTAACTATGTACAATCGCGACTGGTCATTACTATATTCAACTTTTCATTATAAGTTATGTGCCCTTCGGTAGCCCAGACGACGTCAAATCTTTGGGCCAAGCCCATTTAACTCACCCAACAAATGTCTTACTTCTAAGTCGAAGACAAACTCAATGTCTTTATCTACATGTAGAAAAACCACACCATTTGTATATAAAAAAAACAAAAGCTACTTGATACAATCCGCTGTAAAAAGTACAATTGAACACTGACCCACATCAATAAGGTGCCAAAGGATGCGCAATTGGGCCAGGCATCTCCAGCTGTTGAAAAATTGCAAATTTCCTTGGTTTCCATGGAGTAAGAGCCGTTGCTGGGCACGTGATCTTGACATCATTGATTATTCATTTGTGGCTACAGCCAAAAGTATTGGTCGGAGAGCAACGCGGTTTGCACCATTCGATTTTTCGTCACAAAATACGTCGGATTAGCCTCTTACCAGCAGCATTGGAACAGTTTTTCCACTTTTGGCTTTTTGCCTGGTCATTTTGCCAATTGAAATCGGCTACATTAACTATGTACAATCGCGACTGGTCATTACTATATTCAACATTTCATTATAAGTTATGTGCCCTTCGGTAGCCCAGACGACGTCAAATCTTTGGGCCAAGCCCATTTAACTCACCCAGCAAATGTCTTACTCCTAAGTCGAAGACAAACTCAATGTCTTTATCTACATGTAGAAAAACCACACCATTTGTATATAAAAAAAAACACAAGGTACTTGATACAATCCGCTGTAAAAAGTACAATTGAACACTGACCCACATCAATAAGGTGCCAAAGGATGCGCAATTGGGCCAGGCATCTCCAGCTGTTGAAAAATTGCAAATTTCCTTGGTTTCCATTGAGTAAGAGCCGTTGCTGGGCACGTGATCTTGACATCATTGATTATTCATTTGTGGCTACAGCCAAAAGTATTGGTCGGAGAGCAACGCGGTTTGCACCATTCGATTTCTCGTCACAAAATACGTCGGATTAGCCTCTTACCAGCAGCATTGGAACAGTTTTTCCACTTTTGGATTTTTGCCTGGTCTTTTTGCTAATTGAAGTCGGCTACATTAACTATGTACAATCGCGACTGGTCATTACTATATTCAACTTTTCATTATAAGTTATGTGCCCTTCGGTAGCCCAGACGACGTCAAATCTTTGGGCCAAGCCCATTTAACTCACCCAACAAATGTCTTACTTCTAAGTCGAAGACAAACTCAATGTCTTTATCTACATGTAGAAAAACCACACCATTTGTATATAAAAAAAACAAAAGGTACTTGATACAATCCGCTGTAAAAAGTACAATTGAACACTGACCCACATCAATAAGGTGCCAAAGGATGCGCAATTGGGCCAGGCATCTCCAGCTGTTGAAAAATTGCAAATTTCCTTGGTTTCCATGGAGTAAGAGCCGTTGCTGGGCACGTGATCTTGACATCATTGATTATTCATTTGTGGCTACAGCCAAAAGTATTGGTCGGAGAGCAACGCGGTTTGCACCATTCGATTTCTCGTCACAAAATACGTCGGATTAGCCTCTTACCAGCAGCACTGGAACAGTTTTTCCACTTTTGGATTTTTGCCTGGTCTTTTTGCTTATTGAAATCGGATACATTAGCTATGTACAATCGCGACTGGTCATTACTATATTCAACTTTTCATTATAAGTTATGTGCCCTTCGGTAGCCCAGACGACGTCAAATTTTTGGGCCAAGCCCATTTAACTCACCCAGCAAATGTCTTACTCCTAAGTCGAAGACAAACTCAATGTCTTTATCTACATGTAGAAAAACCACACCATTTGTATATAAAAAAAAACACAAGGTACTTGATACAATCCGCTGTAAAAAGTACAATTGAACACTGACCCACATCAATAAGGTGCCAAAGGATGCGCAATTGGGCCAGGCATCTCCAGCTGTTGAAAAATTGCAAATTTCCTTGGTTTCCATGGAGTAAGAGCCGTTGCTGGGCACGTGATCTTGACATCATTGATTATTCATTTGTGGCTACAGCCAAAAGTATTGGTCGGAGAGCAACGCGGTTTGCACCATTCGATTTCTCGTCACAAAATACGTCGGATTAGCCTCTTACCAGCAGCATTGGAACAGTTTTTCTACTTTTGGATTTTTGCCTGGTCTTTTTGCGAATTGAAATCGGCTACATTAACTATGTACAATCGCGACTGGTCATTACTATATTCAACTTTTCATTATAAGTTATGTGCCCTTCGGTAGCCCAGACGACGTCAAATCTTTGGGCCAAGCCCATTTAACTCACCCAGCAAATGTCTTACTTCTAAGTCGAAGACAAACTCAATGTCTTTATCTACATGTAGAAAAACCACACCATTTGTATATAAAAAAAACACAAGGTACTTGATACAATCCGCTGTAAAAAGTACAATTGAACACTGACCCACATCAATAAGGTGCCAAAGGATGCGCAATTGGGCCAGGCATCTCCAGCTGTTGAAAAATTGCAAATTTCCTTGGTTTCCATGGAGTAAGAGCCGTTGCTGGGCACGTGATCTTGACATCATTGATTATTCATTTGTGGCTACAGCCAAAAGTATTGGTCGGAGAGCAACGCGGTTTGCACCATTCGATTTCTCGTCACAAAATACGTCGGATTAGCCTCTTACCAGCAGCACTGGAACAGTTTTTCCACTTTTGGATTTTTGCCTGGTATTTTTGCTTATTGAAATCGGATACATTATCTATGTACAATCGCGACTGGTCATTACTATATTCAATTTTTCATTATAAGTTATGTGCCCTTCGGTAGCCCAGACGACGTCAAATTTTTGGGCCAAGCCCATTTAACTCACCCAGCAAATGTCTTACTCCTAAGTCGAAGACAAACTCAATGTCTTTATCTACATGTAGAAAAACCACACCATTTGTATATAAAAAAAAACACAAGGTACTTGATACAATCCGCTGTAAAAAGTACAATTGAACACTGACCCACATCAATAAGGTGCCAAAGGATGCGCAATTGGGCCAGGCATCTCCAGCTGTTGAAAAATTGCAAATTTCCTTGGTTTCCATGGAGTAAGAGCCGTTGCTGGGCACGTGATCTTGACATCATTGATTATTCATTTGTGGCTACAGCCAAAAGTATTGGTCGGAGAGCAACGCGGTTTGCACCATTCGATTTCTCGTCACAAAATACGTCGGATTAGCCTCTTACCAGCAGCACTGGAACAGTTTTTCCACTTTTGGATTTTTGCCTGGTCTTTTTGCTTATTGAAATCGGATACATTAGCTATGTACAATCGCGACTGGTCATTACTATATTCAATTTTTCATTATAAGTTATGTGCCCTTCGGTAGCCCAGACGACGTCAAATTTTTGGGCCAAGCCCATTTAACTCACCCAGCAAATGTCTTACTCCTAAGTCGAAGACAAACTCAATGTCTTTATCTACATGTAGAAAAACCACACCATTTGTATATAAAAAAAAACACAAGGTACTTGATACAATCCGCTGTAAAAAGTACAATTGAACACTGACCCACATCAATAAGGTGCCAAAGGATGCGCAATTGGGCCAGGCATCTCCAGCTGTTGAAAAATTGCAAATTTCCTTGGTTTCCATGGAGTAAGAGCCGTTGCTGGGCACGTGATCTTGACATCATTCATTATTCACTTGTGGCTACAGCCAAAAGTATTGGTCGGAGAGCAACGCGGTTTGCACCATTCGATTTCTCGTCACAAAATACGTCGGATTAGCCTCTTACCAGCAGCATTGGAACAGTTTTTCCACTTTTGGATTTTTGCCTGGTCTTTTTGCTAATTGAAATCGGCTACATTAACTATGTACAATCGCGACTGGTCATTACTATATTCAACATTTCATTATAAGTTATGTGCCCTTCGGTAGCCCAGACGACGTCAAATCTTTGGGCCAAGCCCATTTAACTCACCCAGCAAATGTCTTACTTCTAAGTCGAAGACAAACTCAATGTCTTTATCTACATGTAGAAAAACCACACCATTTGTATATAAAAAAAACACAAGGTACTTGATACAATCCGCTGTAAAAAGTACAATTGAACACTGACCCACATCAATAAGGTGCCAAAGGATGCGCAATTGGGCCAGGCATCTCCAGCTGTTGAAAAATTGCAAATTTCCTTGGTTTCCATGGAGTAAGAGCCGTTGCTGGGCACGTGATCTTGACATCATTGATTATTCATTTGTGGCTACAGCCAAAAGTATTGGTCGGAGAGCAACGCGGTTTGCACCATTCGATTTCTCGTCACAAAATACGTCGGATTAGCCTCTTACCAGCAGCACTGGAACAGTTTTTCCACTTTTGGATTTTTGCCTGGTCTTTTTGCTTATTGAAATCGGATACATTAGCTATGTACAATCGCGACTGGTCATTACTATATTCAATTTTTCATTATAAGTTATGTGCCCTTCGGTAGCCCAGACGACGTCAAATTTTTGGGCCAAGCCCATTTAACTCACCCAGCAAATGTCTTACTCCTAAGTCGAAGACAAACTCAATGTCTTTATCTACATGTAGAAAAACCACACCATTTGTATATAAAAAAAAACACAAGGTACTTGATACAATCCGCTGTAAAAAGTACAATTGAACACTGACCCACATCAATAAGGTGCCAAAGGATGCGCAATTGGGCCAGGCATCTCCAGCTGTTGAAAAATTGCAAATTTCCTTGGTTTCCATGGAGTAAGAGCCGTTGCTGGGCACGTGATCTTGACATCATTCATTATTCACTTGTGGCTACAGCCAAAAGTATTGGTCGGAGAGCAACGCGGTTTGCACCATTCGATTTCTCGTCACAAAATACGTCGGATTAGCCTCTTACCAGCAGCATTGGAACAGTTTTTCCACTTTTGGATTTTTGCCTGGTCTTTTTGCTAATTGAAATCGGCTACATTAACTATGTACAATCGCGACTGGTCATTACTATATTCAACATTTCATTATAAGTTATGTGCCCTTCGGTAGCCCAGACGACGTCAAATCTTTGGGCCAAGCCCATTTAACTCACCCAGCAAATGTCTTACTCCTAAGTCGAAGACAAACTCAATGTCTTTATCTACATGTAGAAAAACCACACCATTTGTATATAAAAAAAAACACAAGGTACTTGATACAATCCGCTGTAAAAAGTACAATTGAACACTGACCCACATCAATAAGGTGCCAAAGGATGCGCAATTGGGCCAGGCATCTCCAGCTGTTGAAAAATTGCAAATTTCCTTGGTTTCCATTGAGTAAGAGCCGTTGCTGGGCACGTGATCTTGACATCATTGATTATTCATTTGTGGCTACAGCCAAAAGTATTGGTCGGAGAGGAACGCGGTTTGCACCATTCGATTTCTCGTCACAAAATACGTCGGATTAGCCTCTTACCAGCAGCATTGGAACAGTTTTTCCACTTTTGGATTTTTGCCTGGTCTTTTTGCTAATTGAAATCGGCTACATTAACTATGTACAATCGCGACTGGTCATTACTATATTCAACATTTCATTATAAGTTATGTGCCCTTCGGTAGCCCAGACGACGTCAAATCTTTGGGCCAAGCCCATTTAACTCACCCAACAAATGTCTTACTTCTAAGTCGAAGACAAACTCAATGTCTTTATCTACATGTAGAAAAACCACACCATTTGTATATAAAAAAAACAAAAGGTACTTGATACAATCCGCTGTAAAAAGTACAATTGAACACTGACCCACATCAATAAGGTGCCAAAGGATGCGCAATTGGGCCAGGCATCTCCAGCTGTTGAAAAATTGCAAATTTCCTTGGTTTCCATGGAGTAAGAGCCGTTGCTGGGCACGTGATCTTGACATCATTGATTATTCATTTGTGGCTACAGCCAAAAGTATTGGTCGGAGAGCAGCGCGGTTTGCACCATTCGATTTCTCGTCACAAAATACGTCGGATTAGCCTCTTACCAACAGCATTGGAACAGATTTTCTACTTTTGGATTTTTGCCTGGTCTTTTTGCGAATTGAAATCGGCTACATTAACTATGTACAATCGCGACTGGTCATTACTATATTCAACTTTTCATTATAAGTTATGTGCCCTTCGGTAGCCCAGACGACGTCAAATCTTTGGGCCAAGCCCATTTAACTCACCCAGCAAATGTCTTACTTCTAAGTCGAAGACAAACTCAATGTCTTTATCTACATGTAGAAAAACCACACCATTTGTATATAAAAAAAACAAAAGCTACTTGATACAATCCGCTGTAAAAAGTACAATTGAACACTGACCCACATCAATAAGGTGCCAAAGGATGCGCAATTGGGCCAGGCATCTCCAGCTGTTGAAAAATTGCAAATTTCCTTGGTTTCCATGGAGTAAGAGCCGTTGCTGGGCACGTGATCTTGACATCATTGATTATTCATTTGTGGCTACAGCCAAAAGTATTGGTCGGAGAGCAACGCGGTTTGCACCATTCGATTTCTCGTCACAAAATACGTCGGATTAGCCTCTTACCAGCAGCATTGGAACAGTTTTTCCACTTTTGGATTTTTGCCTGGTCTTTTTGCTAATTGAAATCGGCTACATTAACTATGTACAATCGCGACTGGTCATTACTATATTCAACATTTCATTATAAGTTATGTGCCCTTCGGTAGCCCAGACGACGTCAAATCTTTAAGCCAAGCCCATTTAACTCACCCAGCAAATGTCTTACTCCTAAGTCGAAGACAAACTCAATGTCTTTATCTACATGTAGAAAAACCACACCATTTGTATATAAAAAAAAACACAAGGTACTTGATACAATCCGCTGTAAAAAGTACAATTGAACACTGACCCACATCAATAAGGTGCCAAAGGATGCGCAATTGGGCCAGGCATCTCCAGCTGTTGAAAAATTGCAAATTTCCTTGGTTTCCATGGAGTAAGAGCCGTTGCTGGGCACGTGATCTTGACATCATTGATTATTCATTTGTGGCTACAGCCAAAAGTATTGGTCGGAGAGCAACGCGGTTTGCACCATTCGATTTCTCGTCACAAAATACGTCGGATTAGCCTCTTACCAGCAGCATTGGAACAGTTTTTCTACTTTTGGATTTTTGCCTGGTCTTTTTGCGAATTGAAATCGGCTACATTAACTATGTACAATCGCGACTGGTCATTACTATATTCAACTTTTCATTATAAGTTATGTGCCCTTCGGTAGCCCAGACGACGTCAAATCTTTGGGCCAAGCCCATTTAACTCACCCAACAAATGTCTTACTTCTAAGTCGAAGACAAACTCAATGTCTTTATCTACATGTAGAAAAACCACACCATTTGTATATAAAAAAAACAAAAGGTACTTGATACAATCCGCTGTAAAAAGTACAATTGAACACTGACCCACATCAATAAGATGCCAAAGGATGCGCAATTGGGCCAGGCATCTCCAGCTGTTGAAAAATTGCAAATTTCCTTGGTTTCCATGGAGTAAGAGCCGTTGCTGGGCACGTGATCTTGACATCATTGATTATTCATTTGTGGCTACAGCCAAAAGTATTGGTCGGAGAGCAACGCGGTTTGCACCATTCGATTTCTCGTCACAAAATACGTCGGATTAGCCTCTTACCAGCAGCATTGGAACAGTTTTTCCACTTTTGGATTTTTGCCTGGTCTTTTTGCGAATTGAAATCGGCTACATTAACTATGTACAATCGCGACTGGTCATTACTATATTCAACTTTTCATTATAAGTTATGTGCCCTTCGGTAGCCCAGACGACGTCAAATCTTTGGGCCAAGCCCATTTAACTCACCCAGCAAATGTCTTACTTCTAAGTCGAAGACAAACTCAATGTCTTTATCTACATGTAGAAAAACCACACCATTTGTATATAAAAAAAACAAAAGCTACTTGATACAATCCGCTGTAAAAAGTACAATTGAACACTGACCCACATCAATAAGGTGCCAAAGGATGCGCAATTGGGCCAGGCATCTCCAGCTGTTGAAAAATTGCAAATTTCCTTGGTTTCCATGGAGTAAGAGCCGTTGCTGGGCACGTGATCTTGACATCATTGATTATTCATTTGTGGCTACAGCCAAAAGTATTGGTCGGAGAGCAACGCGGTTTGCACCATTCGATTTCTCGTCACAAAATACGTCGGATTAGCCTCTTACCAGCAGCATTGGAACAGTTTTTCCACTTTTGGCTTTTTGCCTGGTCATTTTGCTAATTGAAATCGGCTACATTAACTATGTACAATCGCGACTGGTCATTACTATATTCAACATTTCATTATAAGTTATGTGCCCTTCGGTAGCCCAGACGACGTCAAATCTTTGGGCCAAGCCCATTTAACTCACCCAGCAAATGTCTTACTCCTAAGTCGAAGACAAACTCAATGTCTTTATCTACATGTAGAAAAACCACACCATTTGTATATAAAAAAAAACACAAGGTACTTGATACAATCCGCTGTAAAAAGTACAATTGAACACTGACCCACATCAATAAGGTGCCAAAGGATGCGCAATTGGGCCAGGCATCTCCAGCTGTTGAAAAATTGCAAATTTCCTTGGTTTCCATTGAGTAAGAGCCGTTGCTGGGCACGTGATCTTGACATCATTGATTATTCATTTGTGGCTACAGCCAAAAGTATTGGTCGGAGAGCAACGCGGTTTGCACCATTCGATTTCTCGTCACAAAATACGTCGGATTAGCCTCTTACCAGCAGCATTGGAACAGTTTTTCCACTTTTGGATTTTTGCCTGGTCTTTTTGCTAATTGAAATCGGCTACATTAACTATGTACAATCGCGACTGGTCATTACTATATTCAACTTTTCATTATAAGTTATGTGCCCTTCGGTAGCCCAGACGACGTCAAATCTTTGGGCCAAGCCCATTTAACTCACCCAACAAATGTCTTACTTCTAAGTCGAAGACAAACTCAATGTCTTTATCTACATGTAGAAAAACCACACCATTTGTATATAAAAAAAAGAAAAGGTACTTGATACAATCCGCTGTAAAAAGTACAATTGAACACTGACCCACATCAATAAGGTGCCAAAGGATGCGCAATTGGGCCAGGCATCTCCAGCTGTTGAAAAATTGCAAATTTCCTTGGTTTCCATGGAGTAAGAGCCGTTGCTGGGCACGTGATCTTGACATCATTGATTATTCATTTGTGGCTACAGCCAAAAGTATTGGTCGGAGAGCAACGCGGTTTGCACCATTCGATTTCTCGTCACAAAATACGTCGGATTAGCCTCTTACCAGCAGCATTGGAACAGTTTTTCTACTTTTGGATTTTTGCCTGGTCTTTTTGCGAATTGAAATCGGCTACATTAACTATGTACAATCGCGACTGGTCATTACTATATTCAACTTTTCATTATAAGTTATGTGCCCTTCGGTAGCCCAGACGACGTCAAATCTTTGGGCCAAGCCCATTTAACTCACCCAGCAAATGTCTTACTTCTAAGTCGAAGACAAACTCAATGTCTTTATCTACATGTAGAAAAACCACACCATTTGTATATAAAAAAAACAAAAGCTACTTGATACAATCCGCTGTAAAAAGTACAATTGAACACTGACCCACATCAATAAGGTGCCAAAGGATGCGCAATTGGGCCAGGCATCTCCAGCTGTTGAAAAATTGCAAATTTCCTTGGTTTCCATGGAGTAAGAGCCGTTGCTGGGCACGTGATCTTGACATCATTGATTATTCATTTGTGGCTACAGCCAAAAGTATTGGTCGGAGAGCAACGCGGTTTGCACCATTCGATTTCTCGTCACAAAATACGTCGGATTAGTCTCTTACCAGCAGCATTGGAACAGTTTTTCCACTTTTGGATTTTTGCCTGGTCATTTTGCTAATTGAAATCGGCTACATTAACTATGTACAATCGCGACTGGTCATTACTATATTCAACATTTCATTATAAGTTATGTGCCCTTCGGTAGCCCAGACGACGTCAAATCTTTGGGCCAAGCCCATTTAACTCACCCAGCAAATGTCTTACTCCTAAGTCGAAGACAAACTCAATGTCTTTATCTACATGTAGAAAAACAACACCATTTGTATATAAAAAAAAACACAAGGTACTTGATACAATCCGCTGTAAAAAGTACAATTGAACACTGACCCACATCAATAAGGTGCCAAAGGATGCGCAATTGGGCCAGGCATCTCCAGCTGTTGAAAAATTGCAAATTTCCTTGGTTTCCATGGAGTAAGAGCCGTTGCTGGGCACGTGATCTTGACATCATTGATTATTCATTTGTGGCTACAGCCAAAAGTATTGGTCGGAGAGCAACGCGGTTTGCACCATTCGATTTCTCGTCACAAAATACGTCGGATTAGCCTCTTACCAGCAGCATTGGAACAGTTTTTCTACTTTTGGATTTTTGCCTGGTCTTTTTGCGAATTGAAATCGGCTACATTAACTATGTACAATCGCGACTGGTCATTACTATATTCAACTTTTCATTATAAGTTATGTGCCCTTCGGTAGCCCAGACGACGTCAAATCTTTGGGCCAAGCCCATTTAACTCACCCAACAAATGTCTTACTTCTAAGTCGAAGACAAACTCAATGTCTTTATCTACATGTAGAAAAACCACACCATTTGTATATAAAAAAAACAAAAGGTACTTGATACAATCCGCTGTAAAAAGTACAATTGAACACTCACCCACATCAATAAGGTGCCAAAGGATGCGCAATTGGGCCAGGCATCTCCAGCTGTTGAAAAATGGCAAATTTCCTTGGTTTCCATGGAGTAAGAGCCGTTGCTGGGCACGTGATCTTGACATCATTGATTATTCATTTGTGGCTACAGCCAAAAGTATTGGTCGGAGAGCAACGCGGTTTGCACCATTCGATTTCTCGTCACAAAATACGTCGGATTAGCCTCTTACCAGCAGCATTGGAACAGTTTTTCTACTTTTGGATTTTTGCCTGGTCTTTTTGCGAATTGAAATCGGCTACATTAACTATGTACAATCGCGACTGGTCATTACTATATTCAACTTTTCATTATAAGTTATGTGCCCTTCGGTAGCCCAGACGACGTCAAATCTTTGGGCCAAGCCCATTTAACTCACCCAGCAAATGTCTTACTTCTAAGTCGAAGACAAACTCAATGTCTTTATCTACATGTAGAAAAACCACACCATTTGTATATAAAAAAAACACAAGGTACTTGATACAATCCGCTGTGAAAAGTACAATTGAACACTGACCCACATCAATAAGATGCCAAAGGATGCGCAATTGGGCCAGGCATCTCCAGCTGTTGAAAAATTGCAAATTTCTATGGTTTCCATGGAGTAAGAGCCGTTGCTGTGCACGTGATCTTGACATCATTGATTATTCATTTGTGGCTACAGCCAAAAGTATTGGTCGGAGAGCAACGCGGTTTGCACCATTCGATTTCTCGTCACAAAATACGTCGGATTAGCCTCTTACCAGCAGCATTGGAACAGTTTTTCCACTTTTGGCTTTTTGCCTGGTCATTTTGCTAATTGAAATCGGCTACATTAACTATGTACAATCGCGACTGGTCATTACTATATTCAACTTTTCATTATAAGTTATGTGCCCTTCGGTAGCCCAGACGACGTCAAATCTTTGGGTCAAGCCCATTTAACTCACCCAGCAAATGTCTTACTTCTAAGTCGAAGACAAACTCAATGTCTTTATCTACATGTAGAAAAACCACACCATTTGTATATAAAAAAAACACAAGGTACTTGATACAGTCCGCTGTAAAAAGTACAATTGAACACTGACCCACATCAATAAGGTGCCAAAAGATGCGCAATTGGGCCAGGCATCTCCAGCTGTTGAAAAATTACAAATTTCTATGGTTTCCATGGAGTAAGAGCCGTTGCTGGGCACGTGATCTTGACATCATTGATTATTCATTTGTGGCTACAGCCAAAAGTATTGGTCGGAGAGCAACGCGGTTTGCACCATTCGATTTCTCGTCACAAAATACGTCGGATTAGCCTCTTACCAGCAGCATTGGAACAGTTTTTTCCACTTTTGGATTTTTGCCTGGTCTTTTTGCTTATTGAAATCGGGTACATTAGCTATGTACAATCGCGACTGGTCATTACTATATTCAACATTTCATTATAAGTTATGTGCCCTTCGGTAGCCCAGACGACGTCAAATCTTTGGGCCAAGCCCATTTAACTCACCCAGCAAATGTCTTACTCCTAAGTCGAAGACAAACTCAATGTCTTTATCTACATGTAGAAAAACCACACCATTTGTATATAAAAAAAAACACAAGGTACTTAATACAATCCGCTGTAAAAAGTACAATTGAACACTGACCCACATCAATAAGGTGCCAAAGGATGCGCAATTGGGCCAGGCATCTCCAGCTGTTGAAAAATTGCAAATTTCCTTGGTTTCCATGGAGTAAGAGCCGTTGCTGGGCACGTGATCTTGACATCATTGATTATTCATTTGTGGCTACAGCCAAAAGTATTGGTCGGAGAGCAACGCGGTTTGCACCATTCGATTTCTCGTCACAAAATACGTCGGATTAGCTTCTTACCAGCAGCATTGGAACAGTTTTTCCACTTTTGGATTTTTGCCTGGTCTTTTTGCTAATTGAAATCGGCTACATTAACTATGTACAATCGCGACTGGTCATTACTATATTCAACTTTTCATTATAAGTTATGTGCCCTTCGGTAGCCCAGACGACGTCAAATCTTTGGGCCAAGCCCATTTAACTCACCCAACAAATGTCTTACTTCTAAGTCGAAGACAAACTCAATGTCTTTATCTACATGTAGAAAAACCACACCATTTGTATATAAAAAAAACACAAGGTACTTGATACAATCCGCTGTAAAAAGTACAATTGAACACTGACCCACATCAATAAGGTGCCAAAGGATGCGCAATTGGGCCAGGCATCTCCAGCTGTTGAAAAATTGCAAATTTCCTTGGTTTCCATGGAGTAAGAGCCGTTGCTGGGCACGTGATCTTGACATCATTGATTATTCATTTGTGGCTACAGCCAAAAGTATTGGTCGGAGAGCAACGCGGTTTGCACCATTCGATTTCTCGTCACAAAATACGTCGGATTAGCCTCTTACCAGCAGCATTGGAACAGTTTTTCTACTTTTGGATTTTTGCCTGGTCTTTTTGCTAATTGAAATCGGCTACATTAACTATGTACAATCGCGACTGGTCATTACTATATTCAACTTTTCATTATAAGTTATGTGCCCTTCGGTAGCCCAGACGACGTCAAATCTTTGGGCCAAGCCCATTTAACTCACCCAGCAAATGTCTTACTTCTAAGTCGAAGACAAACTCAATGTCTTTATCTACATGTAGAAAAACCACACCATTTGTATATAAAAAAACACAAGGTACTTGATACAATCCGCTGTAAAAAGTACAATTGAACACTGACCCACATCAATAAGGTGCCAAAAGATGAGCAATTGGGCCAGGCATCTCCAGCTGTTGAAAAATTGCAAATTTCTATGGTTTCCATGGAGTAAGAGCCGTTGCTGGGCACGTGATCTTGACATCATTGATTATTCATTTGTGGCTACAGCCAAAAGTATTGGTCGGAGAGCAACGCGGTTTGCACCATTCGATTTCTCGTCACAAAATACGTCGGATTAGCCTCTTACCAGCAGCATTGGAACAGTTTTTCCACTTTTGGATTTTTGCCTGGTCTTTTTGTTTATTGAAATCGGGTACATTAACTATGTACAATCGCGACTGGTCATTACTATATTCAACATTTCATTATAAGTTATGTGCCCTTCGGTAGCCCAGACGACGTCAAATCTTTGGGCCAAGCCCATTTAACTCACCCAGCAAATGTCTTACTCCTAAGTCGAAGACAAACTCAATGTCTTTATCTACATGTAGAAAAACCACACCATTTGTATATAAAAAAAAACACAAGGTACTTGATACAATCCGCTGTAAAAAGTACAATTGAACACTGACCCACATCAATAAGGTGCCAAAGGATGCGCAATTGGGCCAGGCATCTCCAGCTGTTGAAAAATTGGAAATTTCCTTGGTTTCCATGGAGTAAGAGCCGTTGCTGGGCACGTGATCTTGACATCATTGATTATTCATTTGTGGCTACAGCCAAAAGTATTGGTCGGAGAGCAACGCGGTTTGCACCATTCGATTTCTCGTCACAAAATACGTCGGATTAGCCTCTTACCAGCAGCATTGGAACAGTTTTTCCACTTTTGGATTTTTGCCTGGTCTTTTTGCGAATTGAAATCGGCTACATTAACTATGTACAATCGCGACTGGTCATTACTATATTCAACTTTTCATTATAAGTTATGTGCCCTTCGGTAGCCCAGACGACGTCAAATCTTTGGGCCAAGCCCATTTAACTCACCCAACAAATGTCTTACTTCTAAGTCGAAGACAAACTCAATGTCTTTATCTACATGTAGAAAAACCACACCATTTGTATATAAAAAAAACACAAGGTACTTGATACAATCCGCTGTAAAAAGTACAATTGAACACTGACCCACATCAATAAGGTGCCAAAGGATGCGCAATTGGGCCAGGCATCTCCAGCTGTTGAAAAATTGCAAATTTCCTTGGTTTCCATTGAGTAAGAGCCGTTGCTGGGCACGTGATCTTGACATCATTGATTATTCATTTGTGGCTACAGCCAAAAGTATTGGTCGGAGAGCAACGCGGTTTGCACCATTCGATTTCTCGTCACAAAATACGTCGGATTAGCCTCTTACCAGCAGCATTGGAACAGTTTTTCCACTTTTGGATTTTTGCCTCGTCTTTTTGCGAATTGAAATCGGCTACATTAACTATGTACAATCGCGACTGGTCATTACTATATTCAACTTTTCATTATAAGTTATGTGCCCTTCGGTAGCCCAGACGACGTCAAATCTTTGGGCCAAGCCCATTTAACTCACCCAACAAATGTCTTACTTCTAAGTCGAAGACAAACTCAATGTCTTTATCTACATGTAGAAAAACCACACCATTTGTATATAAAAAAAACACAAGGTACTTGATACAATCCGCTGTAAAAAGTACAATTGAACACTGACCCACATCAATAAGGTGCCAAAGGATGCGCAATTGGGCCAGGCATCTCCAGCTGTTGAAAAATTGCAAATTTCCTTGGTTTCCATGGAGTAAGAGCCGTTGCTGGGCACGTGATCTTGACATCATTGATTATTCATTTGTGGCTACAGCCAAAAGTATTGGTCGGAGAGCAACGCGGTTTGCACCATTCGATTTCTCGTCACAAAATACGTCGGATTAGCCTCTTACCAGCAGCATTGGAACAGTTTTTCCACTTTTGGATTTTTGCCTGGTCTTTTTGCGAATTGAAATCGGCTACATTAACTATGTACAATCGCGACTGGTCATTACTATATTCAACTTTTCATTATAAGTTATGTGCCCTTCGGTAGCCCAGACGACGTCAAATCTTTGGGCCAAGCCCATTTAACTCACCCAGCAAATGTCTTACTTCTAAGTCGAAGACAAACTCAATGTCTTTATCTACATGTAGAAAAACCACACCATTTGTATATAAAAAAACAAAAGGTACTTGATACAATCCGCTGTAAAAAGTACAATTGAACACTGACCCACATCAATAAGGTGCCAAAGGATGCGCAATTGGGCCAGGCATCTTCAGCTGTTGAAAAATTGGAAATTTCCTTGGTTTCCATGGAGTAAGAGCCGTTGCTGGGCACGTGATCTTGACATCATTGATTATTCATTTGTGGCTACAGCCAAAAGTATTGGTCGGAGAGCAACGCGGTTTGCACCATTCGATTTATCGTCACAAAATACGTCGGATTAGCCTCTTACCAGCAGCATTGGAACAGTTTTTCCACTTTTGGATTTTTGCCTGGTCTTTTTGCTAATTGAAATCGGCTACATTAACTATGTACAATCGCGACTGGTCATTACTATATTCAACTTTTCATTATAAGTTATGTGCCCTTCGGTAGCCCAGACGACGTCAAATCTTTGGGCCAAGCCCATTTAACTCACCCAGCAAATGTCTTACTTCTAAGTCGAAGACAAACTCAATGTCTTTATCTACATGTAGAAAAACCACACCATTTGTATATAAAAAAACAAAAGGTACTTGATACAATCCGCTGTAAAAAGTACAATTGAACACTGACCCACATCAATAAGGTGCCAAAGGATGCGCAATTGGGCCAGGCATCTTCAGCTGTTGAAAAATTGGAAATTTCCTTGGTTTCCATGGAGTAAGAGCCGTTGCTGGGCACGTGATCTTGACATCATTGATTATTCATTTGTGGCTACAGCCAAAAGTATTGGTCGGAGAGCAACGCGGTTTGCACCATTCGATTTCTCGTCACAAAATACGTCGGATTAGCCTCTTACCAGCAGCATTGGAACAGTTTTTCCACTTTTGGATTTTTGCCTGGTCTTTTTGCTAATTGAAATCGGCTACATTAACTATGTACAATCGCGACTGGTCATTACTATATTCAACTTTTCATTATAAGTTATGTGCCCTTCGGTAGCCCAGACGACGTCAAATCTTTGGGCCAAGCCCATTTAACTCACCCAACAAATGTCTTACTTCTAAGTCGAAGACAAACTCAATGTCTTTATCTACATGTAGAAAAACCACACCATTTGTATATAAAAAAAACAAAAGGTACTTGATACAATCCGCTGTAAAAAGTACAATTGAACACTGACCCACATCAATAAGGTGCCAAAGGATGCGCAATTGGGCCAGGCATCTCCAGCTGTTGAAAAATTGGAAATTTCCTTGGTTTCCATGGAGTAAGAGCCGTTGCTGGGCACGTGATCTTGACATCATTGATTATTCATTTGTGGCTACAGCCAAAAGTATTGGTCGGAGAGCAACGCGGTTTGCACCATTCGATTTCTCGTCACAAAATACGTCGGATTAGCCTCTTACCAGCAGCATTGGAACAGTTTTTCCACTTTTGGATTTTTGCCTGGTCTTTTTGCGAATTGAAATCGGCTACATTAACTATGTACAATCGCGACTGGTCATTACTATATTCAACTTTTCATTATAAGTTATGTGCCCTTCGGTAGCCCAGACGACGTCAAATCTTTGGGCCAAGCCCATTTAACTCACCCAACAAATGTCTTACTTCTAAGTCGAAGACAAACTCAATGTCTTTATCTACATGTAGAAAAACCACACCATTTGTATATAAAAAAAACACAAGGTACTTGATACAATCCGCTGTAAAAAGTACAATTGAACACTGACCCACATCAATAAGGTGCCAAAGGATGCGCAATTGGGCCAGGCATCTCCAGCTGTTGAAAAATTGCAAATTTCCTTGGTTTCCATTGAGTAAGAGCCGTTGCTGGGCACGTGATCTTGACATCATTGATTATTCATTTGTGGCTACAGCCAAAAGTATTGGTCGGAGAGCAACGCGGTTTGCACCATTCGATTTCTCGTCACAAAATACGTCGGATTAGCCTCTTACCAGCAGCATTGGAACAGTTTTTCCACTTTTGGATTTTTGCCTCGTCTTTTTGCGAATTGAAATCGGCTACATTAACTATGTACAATCGCGACTGGTCATTACTATATTCAACTTTTCATTATAAGTTATGTGCCCTTCGGTAGCCCAGACGACGTCAAATCTTTGGGCCAAGCCCATTTAACTCACCCAACAAATGTCTTACTTCTAAGTCGAAGACAAACTCAATGTCTTTATCTACATGTAGAAAAACCACACCATTTGTATATAAAAAAAACACAAGGTACTTGATACAATCCGCTGTAAAAAGTACAATTGAACACTGACCCACATCAATAAGGTGCCAAAGGATGCGCAATTGGGCCAGGCATCTCCAGCTGTTGAAAAATTGCAAATTTCCTTGGTTTCCATGGAGTAAGAGCCGTTGCTGGGCACGTGATCTTGACAGATCTTGACATCATTGATTATTCATTTGTGGCTACAGCCAAAAGTATTGGTCGGAGAGCAACGCGGTTTGCACCATTCGATTTCTCGTCACAAAATACGTCGGATTAGCCTCTTACCAGCAGCATTGGAACAGTTTTTCCACTTTTGGATTTTTGCCTGGTCTTTTGCGAATTGAAATCGGCTACATTAACTATGTACAATCGCGACTGGTCATTACTATATTCAACTTTTTCATTATAAGTTATGTGCCCTTCGGTAGCCCCAGACGACGTCAAATCTTTGGGCCAAGCCCATTTAACTCACCCAGCAAATGTCTTACTTCTAAGTCGAAGACAAACTCAATGTCTTTATCTACATGTAGAAAAACCACACCATTTGTATATAAAAAAACAAAAGGTACTTGATACAATCCGCTGTAAAAAGTACAATTGAACACTGACCCACATCAATAAGGTGCCAAAGGATGCGCAATTGGGCCAGGCATCTTCAGCTGTTGAAAAATTGGAAATTTCCTTGGTTTCCATGGAGTAAGAGCCGTTGCTGGGCACGTGATCTTGACATCATTGATTATTCATTTGTGGCTACAGCCAAAAGTATTGGTCGGAGAGCAACGCGGTTTGCACCATTCGATTTCTCGTCACAAAATACGTCGGATTAGCCTCTTACCAGCAGCATTGGAACAGTTTTTCCACTTTTGGATTTTTGCCTGGTCTTTTTGCTAATTGAAATCGGCTACATTAACTATGTACAATCGCGACTGGTCATTACTATATTCAACTTTTCATTATAAGTTATGTGCCCTTCGGTAGCCCAGACGACGTCAAATCTTTGGGCCAAGCCCATTTAACTCACCCAACAAATGTCTTACTTCTAAGTCGAAGACAAACTCAATGTCTTTATCTACATGTAGGAAAACCACACCATTTGTATATAAAAAAAACACAAGGTACTTGATACAATCCGCTGTAAAAAGTACAATTGAACACTGACCCACATCAATAAGGTGCCAAAGGATGCGCAATTGGGCCAGGCATCTCCAGCTGTTGAAAAATTGCAAATTTCCTTGGTTTCCATGGAGTAAGAGCCGTTGCTGGGCACGTGATCTTGACATCATTGATTATTCATTTGTGGCTACAGCCAAAAGTATTGGTCGGAGAGCAACGCGGTTTGCACCATTCGATTTCTCGTCACAAAATACGTCGGATTAGCCTCTTACCAGCAGCATTGGAACAGTTTTTCCACTTTTGGATTTTTGCCTGGTCTTTTTGCGAATTGAAATCGGCTACATTAACTATGTACAATCGCGACTGGTCATTACTATATTCAACTTTTCATTATAAGTTATGTGCCCTTCGGTAGCCCAGACGACGTCAAATCTTTGGGCCAAGCCCATTTAACTCACCCAGCAAATGTCTTACTTCTAAGTCGAAGACAAACTCAATGTCTTTATCTACATGTAGAAAAACCACACCATTTGTATATAAAAAAAACACAAGGTACTTGATACAATCCGCTGTAAAAAGTACAATTGAACACTGACCCACATCAATAAGGTGCCAAAGGATGCGCAATTGGGCCAGGCATCTCCAGCTGTTGAAAAATTGCAAATTTCCTTGGTTTCCATGGAGTAAGAGCCGTTGCTGGGCACGTGATCTTGACATCATTGATTATTCATTTGTGGCTACAGCCAAAAGTATTGGTCGGAGAGCAACGCGGTTTGCACCATTCGATTTCTCGTCACAAAATACGTCGGATTAGCCTCTTACCAGCAGCATTGGAAACAGTTTTTCCACTTTTGGATTTTTGCCTGGTCTTTTTGCGAATTGAAATCGGCTACATTAACTATGTACAATCGCGACTGGTCATTACTATATTCAACTTTTCATTATAAGTTATGTGCCCTTCGGTAGCCCAGACGACGTCAAATCTTTGGGCCAAGCCCATTTAACTCACCCAACAAATGTCTTACTTCTAAGTCGAAGACAAACTCAATGTCTTTATCTACATGTAGAAAAACCACACCATTTGTATATAAAAAAACACAAGGTACTTGATACAATCCGCTGTAAAAAGTACAATTGAACACTGACCCACATCAATAAGGTGCCAAAGGATGCGCAATTGGGCCAGGCATCTCCAGCTGTTGAAAAATTGCAAATTTCCTTGGTTTCCATGGAGTAAGAGCCGTTGCTGGGCACGTGATCTTGACATCATTGATTATTCATTTGTGGCTACAGCCAAAAGTATTGGTCGGAGAGCAACGCGGTTTGCACCATTCGATTTCTCGTCACAAAATACGTCGGATTAGCCTCTTACCAGCAGCATTGGAACAGTTTTTCCACTTTTGGATTTTTGCCTGGTCTTTTTGCGAATTGAAATCGGCTACATTAACTATGTACAATCGCGACTGGTCATTACTATATTCAACTTTTCATTATAAGTTATGTGCCCTTCGGTAGCCCAGACGACGTCAAATCTTTGGGCCAAGCCCATTTAACTCACCCAACAAATGTCTTACTTCTAAGTCGAAGACAAACTCAATGTCTTTATCTACATGTAGAAAAACCACACCATTTGTATATAAAAAAAAACAAAAGGTACTTGATACAATCCGCTGTAAAAAGTACAATTGAACACTGACCCACATCAATAAGGTGCCAAAGGATGCGCAATTGGGCCAGGCATCTCCAGCTGTTGAAAAATTGGAAATTTCCTTGTTTTCCATGGAGTAAGAGCCGTTGCTGGGCACGTGATCTTGACATCATTGATTATTCATTTGTGGCTACAGCCAAAAGTATTGGTCGGAGAGCAACGCGGTTTGCACCATTCGATTTCTCGTCACAAAATACGTCGGATTAGCCTCTTACCAGCAGCATTGGAACAGTTTTTCCACTTTTGGATTTTTTGCCTGGTCATTTTGCTAATTAAAATCGGCTACATTAACTATGTACAATCGCGACTGGTCATTACTATATTCAACATTTCATTATAAGTTATGCGCCCTTCGGTAGCCCAGACGACGTCAAATCTTTGGGCCAAGCCCATTTAACTCACCCAGCAAATGTCTTACTTCTAAGTCGAAGACAAACTCAATGTCTTTATCTACATGTAGAAAAAACCACACCATTTGTATATAAAAAAAAACACAAGGTACTTGATAAAATCCGCTGTAAAAAGTACAATTGAACACTGACCCACATCAATAAGGTGCCAAAGGATGCGCAATTGGCCAGGCATCTCCAGCTGTTGAAAAATTGCAAATTTCCTTGGTTTCCATGGAGTAAGAGCCGTTGCTGGGCACGTGATCTTGACATCATTGATTATTTATTTGTGGCTACAGCCAAAAGTATTGGTCGGAGAGCAACGCGGTTTGCACCATTCGATTTTCTCGTCACAAAATACGTCGGATTAGCCTCTTACCAGCAGCATTGGAACAGTTTTTCCACTTTTGGATTTTTGCCTGGTCTTTTTGCTAATTGAAATCGGTTACATTAACTATGTACAATCGCGACCTGGTCATTACTATATTCAACTTTTCATTATAAGTTATGTGCCCTTCGGTAGCCCAGACGACGTCAAATCTTTGGGCCAAGCCCATTTAACTCACCCAACAAATGTCTTACTTCTAAGTCGAAGACAAACTCAATGTCTTTATCTACATGTAGAAAAACCACACCATTTGTATATAAAAAAAACACAAGATACTTGATACAATCCGCTGTAAAAAGTACAATTGAACACTGACCCACATCAATAAGATTGGGCCAGGCATCTCCAGCTGTTGAAAAATTGCAAATTTCCTTGGTTTCCATGGAGTAAGAGCCGTTGCTGGGCACGTTATCTTGACATCATTGATTATTCATTTGTGGCTACAGCCAAAAGTATTGGTCGGAGAGCAACGCGGTTTGCACCATTCGATTTCTCGTCACAAAATACGTCGGATTAGCCTCTTACCAGCAGCATTGGAACAGCATTGGAACAGTTTTTCCACTTTTGGATTTTTGCCTGGTCTTTTTGCGAATTGAAATCGGCTACATTAACTATGTACAATCGCGACTGGTCATTACTATATTCAACTTTTCATTATAAGTTATGTGCCTTCGGTAGCCCAGACGACGTCAAATCTTTGGGCCAAGCCCATTTAACTCACCCAACAAATGTCTTACTTCTAAGTCGAAGACAAACTCAATGTCTTTATCTACATGTAGAAAAACCACACCATTTGTATATAAAAAAAAACAAAAGGTACTTGATACAATCCGCTGTAAAAAGTACAATTGAACACTGACCCACATCAATAAGGTGCCAAAGGATGCGCAATTGGGCCAGGCATCTCCAGCTGTTGAAAATTGGAAGATTTCCTTGGTTTCCATGAAGTAAGAGCCGTTGCTGGGCACGTTATCTTGACATCATTGATTATTCATTTGTGGCTACAGCCAAAAGTATTGGTCGGAGAGCAACGCGGTTTGCACCATTCGATTTCTCGTCACAAATACGTCGGATTAGCTCTTACCAGCAGCATTGGAACAGTTTTTCCACTTTTGGATTTTTTGCCTGGTCTTTTTGCTAATTGAAATCGGCTACATTAAACTATGTACAATCGCGACTGGTCATTACTATATTCAACTTTTCATTATAAGTTATGTGCCCCTTCGGTAGCCCAGACGACGTCAAATCTTTGGCCAAGCCCATTTAACCTCACCCAACAAATGTCTTACTTCTAAGTCGAAGACAAACTCAATGTCTTTATCTACATGTAGAAAAACCACACCATTTGTATATAAAAAAACACAAGGTACTTGATACAATCCGCTGTAAAAAGTACAAATTGAACACTGACCCACATCAATAAGGTGCCAAAGGATGCGCAATTGGGCCAGGCATCTCCAGCTGTTGAAAAATTGCAAAATTTCCTTGGTTTCCATGGAGTAAGAGCCGATGCTGGGCACGTGATCTTGACATCATTGATTATTCATTTGTGGCTACAGCCAAAAGTATTGGTCGGAGAGCAACGCGGTTTTGCACCATTCGATTTCTCGTCACAAAATACGTCGGATTAGCCTCTTACCAGCAGCATTGGAACAGTTTTTCCACTTTTGGATTTTTGCCTGGTCTTTTTGCGAATTGAAATCGGCTACATTAACTATGTACAATCGCGACTGTCAATTACTATATTCAACTTTTCATTATAAGTTATGTGCCCTTCGGTAGCCCAGACGACGTCAAATCTTTGGGCCAAGCCCATTTAACTCACCCAACAAATGTCTTACTTCTAAGTCGAAGACAAACTCAATGTCTTTATCTACATGTAGAAAAACCACACCATTTGTATATAAAAAAAACAAAAGGTACTTGATACAGTCCGCTGTAAAAAGTACAATTGAACACTCACCCACATCAATAAGGTGCCAAAAGATTGCGCAATTGGGCCAGGCATCTCCAGCTGTTGAAAAATTGCAAATTTCTATGGTTTCCATGGAGTAAGAGCCGTTGCTGGGCACGTGATCTTGACATCATTGATTATTCATTTGTGGCTACAGCCAAAAGTATTGGTTGGAGAGCAACGCGGTTTGCACCATTCGATTTCTCGTCACAAAATACGTCGGATTAGCCTCTTACCAGCAGCATTGGAACAGTTTTTCTACTTTTGGAATTTTGCCTGGTCTTTTTGCTAATGAAAATCGGCTACATTAACTATGTACATTTTGCGACTGGTCATTACTATATTCAACATTTCATTATAAGTTATGTGCCCTTCGGTAGCCCAGAACGACGTCAAATCTTTGGCCCAAGCCCATTTAACTCACCCAACAAATGTCTTACTTCTAAGTCGAAGACAAACTCAATGTCTTTATCTACATGTAGAAAAACCACACCATTTGTATATAAAAAAACACAAGGTACTTGATACAATCCGCTGTAAAAAGTACAATTGAACACTGACCCACATCATAAGGTGCCAAAGGATGCGGAATTGGGCCAGGCATCTCCAGCTGTTGAAAAATTGCAAATTTCCTTGGTTTCCATGGAGTAAGAGCCGTTGCTGGGCACGTGATCTTGACATCATTGATTATTCATTTGTGGCTACAGCCAAAAGTATTGGTCGGAGAGCAACGCGGTTTGCACCCATTCGATTTCTCGTCACAAAATACGTCGGATTAGCCTCTTACCAGCAGCATTGGAACAGTTTTTCCACTTTTGGATTTTTGCCTGGTCTTTTTGCGAATTGAAATCGGCTACATTAACTATGTACAATCGCGACTGGTCATTACTATATTCAACTTTTCATTATAAGTTATGTGCCCTACGGTAGCCCAGGACGACGTCAAATCTTTGGGCCAAGCCCATTTAACTCACCCAACAAATGTCTTACTTCTAAGTCGAAGACAAACTCAATGCCTTTATCTACATGTAGAAAACCCACACATTTGTATATAAAAAAAACACAAGGTACTTGATACAATCCGCTGTAAAAAGTACAATTGAACACTGACCCCACATCAATAAGGTGCCAAAAGGATGCGCAATTGGGCCAGGCATCTCCAGCTGTTGAAAAATACAAATTTCCTTGGTTTCCATGGAGTAAGAGCCGTTGCTGGGCACGTGATCTTGACATCATTGATTATTCATTTGTGGCTACAGCCAAAAGTATTGGTCGGAGAGCAACGCGGTTTGCACCATTCGATTTCTCGTCACAAAATACGTCGGATTAGCCTCTTACCAGCAGCATTGGAACAGTTTTTCCACTTTTGGATTTTTGCCTGGTCTTTTTGCGAATTGAAATCGGCTTACATTAACTATGTACAATCGCGACTGGTCATTACTATATTCAACTTTTCATTATAAGTTATGTGCCCTTCGGTAGCCCAGACGACGTCAAATCTTTGGGCCAAGCCCATTTAACTCACCCAACAAATGTCTTACTTCTAAGTCGAAGACAAACTCAATGTCTTTATCTACATGTAGAAAAACCACACCATTTGTGTATAAAAAAAAACAAAAGTACTTGATACAATCCGCTGTAAAAAGTACAATTGAACACTGACCCACATCAATAAGGTGCCAAAGGATGCGCAATTGGGCCAGGCATCTCCAGCTGTTGATAAAATTGCAAATTCCCTTGGTTTCCATGGAGTAAGAGCCGTTGCTGGGCACGTGATCTTGACATCATTGATTATTCATTTGTGGCTACAGCCAAAAGTATTGGTCGGAGAGCAACGCGGGTTTGCAACCATTCGATTTCTCGTCACAAAATACGTCGGATTAGCCTCTTACCAGCAGCATTGGAACAGTTTTCCACTTTTGGATTTTTGCCTGTCTTTTTGCGAATTGAAATCGGCTACATTAACTATGTACAATCGCGACTGGTCATTACTATATTCAACTTTTCATTATAAGTTATGTGCCCTTCGGTAGCCCAGACGACGTCCAAATCTTTGGGCCAAGCCCATTTAACTCACCCAACAAATGTCTTACTTCTAAGTCGAAGACAAACTCAATGTCTTTATCTACATGTAGAAAAACCACACCATTTGTATATAAAAAAAACACAAGGTACTTGATACAATCCGCTGTAAAAAGTACAATTGAACACTGACCCACATCAATAAGGTGCCAAAGGATGCGCAATTGGGCCAGGCATCTCCAGCTGTGAAAATTTGCAAATTTCCTTGGTTTCCATGGAGTAAGAGCCGTTGCTGGGCACGTGATCTTGACATCATTGATTATTCATTTGTGGCTACAGCCAAAAGTATTGGTCGGAGAGCAACGCGGTTTGCACCATTCGATTTCTCGTCACAAAAATACGTCGGATTAGCCTTTACCAGCAGCATTGGAACAGTTTTTCCACTTTTGGATTTTGCCTGGTCTTTTTGCGAATTGAAATCGGCTACATTAACTATGTACAATCGCGACTGGTCATTACTATACTCAACTTTTCATTATAAGTTATGTGCCCTTCGGTAGCCCAGACGGACGTCCAATCTTGGGCCAAGCCCATTTAACTCACCCAGCAAATGTCTTACTTCTAAGTCGAAGACAAACTCAATGTCTTTATCTACATGTAGAAAAACCACACCATTTGTATATAAAAAAACAAAAGGTACTTGATACAATCCGCTGTAAAAAAGTACAATTGAACACTGACCCACATTAATAAGGTGCCAAAGGATGCGCAATTGGGCCAGGCATCTCAGCTGTTGAAAAATTGCAAATTTCCTTGGTTTCCATGGAGTAAGAGCCGTTGCTGGGCACGTGATCTTGACATCATTGATTATTCATTTGTGGCTACAGCCAAAAGTATTGGTCGGAGAGC
>NW_027018257.1:0-50988 GCF_032854445.1 Liolophura sinensis | reverse complement strand
AAAACTGTTCAGTGCTGCTGGTAAGAGGCTAATCCGACGTATTTTGTGACGAGAAATCGAATGGTGCAAACCGCGTTGCTCTCCGACCAATACTTTTGGCTGTAGTGACAATTAAATGATCATTTATGTCATAATCACGTGCCCAGCAACGGCTCTTACTCCATGGAAACCAGGGAAATTTGCAATTTTTCAACAGCTGCCGATGCCTGGCTCAATTCCGCATCTTTTGGCACCTTACTGAAGTGATTCAGTGTTCAGTTGTACTTTTTACAGCAGACTGTATCAAGTACCTTGTGTTTTTCATGTACAAATGGTGTGGTTTTTCTACACGTAGATAAAGACATTGAGATTATCTTGGACTTAGAAGTAAGACAATGCTGGTGAGTTAAATGGGCTTAGCCAAAGATTTCAGGTCTTCTGGGCTACCGAAGGGCACATAACTTATAGTCAAAAGCTGAATATAGTTAATGACCAGTCGCGATTGTACAGAGTACAGTGTAGCCGATTTCAATTAACAAAAAGACCAGGCAAAAATGCAAAAGTGGAAAAACTGTTCCAGTTGCTGCTGGTAAAAGGCTAATCCGACGTATGTTGTGACGAGAAGATCGAATGGTGCAATCCGCGTTGCTCTCCGACCAATACGTTTGGCTGTAGCGACAATTGAATGATCATTTATGTCATAATCACATGCCCAGCAACGGCTCTTACTCCATGGAAACCAGGGAAATTTGAAATTTTTCAACAGCTGCCGATGCCTGGCTCAATTCCGCATCTTTTGGCACCTTATTCATGTGGTCTGTGGTCAGTTGTACTTTTTACAGCAGGACTGTATCAAGTACCTTTGTGTTTTTTATGTACAAATGGTGTGGCTTTTCTACACGTAGATAAAGACATTGAGATTGTCTTGGACTTAGAAGTAAGACAATTGCTGGGTGAGTTAAATGGGCTTGGCCCAAAGATTTCAGGTCTTCTGGGCTACCGAAGGGCACATAACTTATAGTCAAAAGTTGAATATAGTAATGACCAGTCGCGATTGTACAGAGTACAGTGTAGCCGATTTCAATTAACAAAAAGGACCAGCAAAAATGCAAAAGTGGAAAAACTGTTCCAGTGCTGCTGGTAAGAGGCTAATCCGACGTATTTTGTGACGAGAAATTGAATGGTGCAAACCGCGTTGCTCTCCGACCAATACTTTTGGCTGTAGTGACAATTGAATGATCATTTATGTCATAATCACGTGCCCACCAACGGCTCTTACTCAATGGAAACCAGGGAAATTTGCAATTTTTCAACAGCTGCCGATGCCTGGCTCAATTCCGCATCTTTTTGGCACCTTATTCATGTGGGTCTGTGGTCAGTTGTACTTTTTACAGCAGACTGTATCAAGTACCTTGTGTTTTTTATGTACAAATGGTCTGGTTTTTCTACACGTAGATAAATACATTGAGATTGTCTTGGACTTAGAAGTAAGACAATTGCTGGGTGAGTTAAATGGGCTTAGCCCAAAGATTTCAGGTCTTCTGGGCTACCGAAGGGCACATAACTTATAGTCAAAAGTTGAATATGGTAATGACCACTCGCGATTGTACAGAGTACAGTGTAGCCGATTTCAATTAACAAAAAGACCAGGCAAAAATGCAAAAGTGGAAAAACTGTTCCAGTGCTGCTGGTAAGAGGCTAATCCGACGTATTTTGTGACGAGAAATCGAATGGTGCAATCCGCGTTGCTCTCCGACCAATACGTTTGGCTGTAGCGACAATTGAATGATCATTTATGTCATAATCACGTGCCCAGCAACGGCTCTTACTCCATGGAAACCAGGGAAATTTGCAATTTTTCAACAGCTGCCGATGCCTGGCTCAATTCCGCATCTTTTGGCACCTTACTGAAGTGGGTCAGTGTTCAGTTGTACTTCTTACAGCAGACTGTATCAAGTACCTTGTGTTTCTCACGTACAAATGGTGTGGTTTTTCTACACGTAGATAAAGACATTGAGATTGTCTTGCACTTAGAAGTAAGGCAATTGCTGGGTGAGTTAAATGGGCTTAGCCCAAAAGATTTCAGGTCTTCTGGGCTACCGAAGGGCACATAACTTATAGTCAAAAGTTGAATATAGTAATGACCAGTCGCGATTGTACAGAGTACAGTGTAAGCCGATTTCAATTAACAAAAAGACCAGGCAAAAATGCAAAAGTGCGAAAACTGTTCAGTGCTGCTGGTAAGAGGCTAATCCGACGTATTTTGTGACGAGAAATCGAATGGTGCAAACCGCGTTGCTCTCCGACCAATACTTTTGGCTGTAGTGACAATTGAATGATTATTTATGTCATAATCACGTGCCCAGCAACGGCTCTTACTCCATGGAAACCAGGGAAATTTGCAATTTTTCAACAGCTGCCGATGCCTGGCTCAATTCCGCATCTTTTGGCAACTTACTCAAGTGGGTCAGTGTTCAGTTGTACTTTTTACAGCAGACTGTATCAAGTACCTTGTGTTTCTCACGTACAAATGGTGTGGTTTTTCTACACGTAGATAAAGACATTGAGATTGTCTTGCACTTAGAAGTAAGGCAATTGCTGGTGAGTTAAATGGGCTTAGCCCAAAGATTTCAGGTCTTCTGGGCTACCGAAGGGCACATAACTTATAGTCAAAAGTTGAATATAGTAATGACCAGTCGCGATTGTACAGAGTACAGTGTAGCCGATTTCAATTAACAAAAAGACCAGGCAAAAACGCAAAATTGGAAAAATTGTTCCAGTGCTGCTGGTAAGAGGCTAATCCGACGTATTTTGTGACGACAAATCGAGTGGTGCAAACCGCGTTACTCTCCGACCAATACATTTGCCTGTAGCGACAATTGAATGATCATTTATGTCATAATCACGTGCCCAGCAACGGCTCTTACTCCATGGAAACCAGGGATATTTGCAATTTTTTAACAGCTGCCGATGCCTGGCCCAATTCCGCATCTTTTGGCACCTTATAAATGTGGGTCAGTGTTTAGTTGTACTTTTTACAGCAGGACTGTATCAAGTACCTTGTGTTTTTTATGTACAAATGGTGTGGTTTTTCTACACCTAGATAAAGACATTGAGATTGTCTTGCACTTAGAAGTAAGGCAATTGCTGGGTGAGTTAAATGGGCTTAGCCCAAAGATTTCAGGTCTTCTGGGCTACCGAAGGGCACATAACTTATAGTCAAAAGTTGAATATAGTAATGACCAGTCGCGATTGTACAGAGTACAGTGTAGCCGATTTCAATTAACAAAAAGACCAGGCAAAAATGCAAAAGTGCGAAAACTGTTCCAGTGCTGCTGGTAAGAGGCTAATCCGACGTATTTTGTGACGAGAAATCGAATGGTGCAAACCGCGTTGCTCTCCGACCAATACTTTTGGCTGTAGTGACAATTGAATGATTATTTATGTCATAATCACGTGCCCAGCAACGGCTCTTACTCCATGGGAAACCAGGAAATTTGCAATTTTTCAACAGCTGCCGATGCCTGCTCAATTCCGCATCTTTTGGCAACTTACTCAAGTGGGTCAGTGTTCAGTTGTACTTTTTACAGCAGACTGTATCAAGTACCTTGTGTTTTTTATGTACAAATGGTGTGTTTTTCTACACGTAGATAAAGACATTGAGATTGTCTTGCACTTAGAAGTAAGACAATTGCTGGGTGAGTTAAATGGGCTTAGCCCAAAGATTTGACGTCTTCTGGCTACCGAAGGGCACATAACTTATAGTCAAAAGTTGAATATAGTAATGACCAGTCGCGATTGTACAGAGTACAGTGTAGCCGATTTCAATTAACAAAAAGACCAGGCAAAAATGCAAAAGTGCGAAAACTGTTCAAGTGCTGCTGGTAAGAGGCTAATCCGACGTATTTTGTGGACGAGAAATCGAATGGTGCAAACCGCGTTGCTCTCCGACCAATACTTTTGGCTGTAGTGACAATTAATGATCATTTATGTCATAATCACGTGCCCAGCAACGGCTCTTACTCCATGGAAACCAGGAAATTTGCAATTTTTCAACAGCTGCCGATGCCTGGCTCAATTCCGCATCTTTTGGCACCTTACTGAAGTGATTCAGTGTTCAGTTGTACTTTTTACAGCAGACTGTATCAAGTACCTTGTGTTTTTCATGTACAAATGGTGTGGTTTTTCTACACGTAGATAAAGACATTGAGATTATCTTGGACTTAGAAGTAAGACAATTGCTGGGTGAGTTAAATGGGCTTAGCCCAAAGATTTCAGGTCTTCTGGGCTACCGAAGGGCACATAACTTATAGTCAAAAGCTGAATATAGTAATGACCAGTCGCGATTGTACAGAGTACAGTGTAGCCGATTTCAATTAACAAAAGACCAGGCAAAAATGCAAAAGTGGAAAAACTGTTCCATTGCTGCTGGTAAAAGGCTAATCCGACGTATGTTGTGACGAGAAATCGAATGGTGCAATCCGCGTTGCTCTCCGACCAATACGTTTGGCTGTAGCGACAATTGAATGATCATTTATGTCATAATCACATGCCCAGCAACGCTCTTACTCCATGGAAACCAGGGAAATTTGAAATTTTTCAACAGCTGCCGATGCCTGGCTCAATTCCGCATCTTTTGGCACCTTATTCATGTGGGTCTGTGGTCAGTTGTACTTTTTACAGCAGACTGTATCAAGTACCTTGTGTTTTTTATGTACAAATGGTGTGGCTTTTCTACACGTAGATAAAGACATTGAGATTGTCTTGGACTTAGAAGTAAGACAATTGCTGGGTGAGTTAAATGGGCTTGGCCCAAAGATTTCAGGTCTTCTGGGCTACCGAAGGGCACATAACTTATAGTCAAAAGTTGAATATAGTAATGACCAGTCGCGATTGTACAGAGTACAGTGTAGCCGATTTTCAATTAACAAAAAGACCAGGCAAAAATGCAAAAGTGGAAAAACTGTTCCAGTGCTGCTGGTAAGAGGCTAATCCGACGTATTTTGTGACGAGAAATTGAATGGTGCAAACCGCGTTGCTCTCCGACCAATACTTTTGGCTGTAGTGACAATTGAATGATCATTTATGTCATAATCACGTGCCCACCAACGGCTCTTACTCAATGGAAACCAGGGAAATTTGCAATTTTTCAACAGCTGCCGATGCCTGGCTCAATTCCGCATCTTTTGGCACCTTATTCATGTGGGTCTGTGGTCAGTTGTACTTTTTACAGCAGACTGTATCAAGTACCTTGTGTTTTTTATGTACAAATGGTCTGGTTTTTCTACACGGTAGATAAATACATTGAGATTGTCTTGGACTTAGAAGTAAGACAATTGCTGGGTGAGTTAAATGGGCTTAGCCCAAAGATTTCAGGTCTTCTGGGCTAACCGAAGGGCACATAACTTATAGGTCAAAAGTTGAATATGGTAATGACCACTCGCGATTGTACAGAGTACAGTGTAGCCGATTTCAATTAACAAAAAGACAGGCAAAAATGCAAAAGTGGAAAAACTGTTCCAGTGCTGCTGGTAAGAGGCTAATCCGACGTATTTTGTGACGAGAAATCGAATGGTGCAATCCGCGTTGCTCTCCGACCAATACGTTTGGCTGTAGCGACAATTGAATGATCATTTATGTCATAATCACGTGCCCAGCAACGGCTCTTACTCCATGGAAACCAGGGAAATTTGCAATTTTTCAACAGCTGCCGATGCCTGGCTCAATTCCGCATCTTTTGGCACCTTACTGAAGTGGGTCAGTGTTCAGTTGTACTTCTTACAGCAGACTGTATCAAGTACCTTGTGTTTCTCACGTACAAATGGTGTGGTTTTTCTACACGTAGATAAAGACATTGAGATTGTCCTTGCACTTAGAAGTAAGGCAATTGCTGGGTGAGTTAAATGGGCTTAGCCCCAAAGATTTCAGGGTCTTCTGGGCTACCGAAGGGCACATAACTTATAGTCAAAAGTTGAATATAGTAATGACCAGTCGCGATTGTACAGAGTACAGTGTAGCCGATTTCAATTAACAAAAAGACCAGGCAAAAATGCAAAAGTGCGAAAACTGTTCCAGTGCTGCTGGTAAGAGGCTAATCCGACGTATTTTGTGACGAGAAATCGAATGGTGCAAACCGCGTTGCTCTCCGACCAATACTTTTGGCTGTAGTGACAATTGAATGATTATTTATGTCATAATCACGTGCCCCAGCAACGGCTCTTACTCCATGGAAACCAGGGAAATTTGCAATTTTTCAACAGCTGCCGATGCCCTGGCTCAATTCCGCATCTTTTGGCAACTTACTCAAGTGGGTCAGTGTTCAGTTGTACTTTTTACAGCAGACTGTATCAAGTACCTTGTGTTTCTCACGTACAAATGGTGTGGTTTTTCTACACGTAGATAAAGACATTGAGATTGTCTTGCACTTAGAAGTAAGGCAATTGCTGGGTGAGTTAAATGGGCTTAGCCCAAAGATTTCAGGTCTTCTGGGCTACCGAAGGGCACATAACTTATAGTCAAAAGTTGAATATAGTAATGACCAGTCGCGATTGTACAGAGTACAGTGTAGCCGATTTCAATTAACAAAAAGACCAGGCAAAAACGCAAAATTGGAAAAATTGTTCCAGTGCTGCTGGTAAGAGGCTAATCCGACGTATTTTGTGACGACAAATCGAGTGGTGCAAACCGCGTTACTCTCCGACCAATACATTTGCCTGTAGCGACAATTGAATGATCATTTATGTCATAATCACGTGCACAGCAACGGCTCTTACTCCAGTGGAAACCAGGGAAATTGGCAATTTTCAACAGCTGCCGATACCTGGCCCAATTCCGCATCTTTTGGCACCTTATAAATGTGGGTCAGTGTTTAGTTGTACTTTTTACAGCAGACTGTATCAAGTACCTTGTGTTTTTTATGTACAAATGGTGTGGTTTTTCTACACGTAGATAAAGACATTGAGATTGTCTTGCACTTAGAAGTAAGACAATTGCTGGGTGAGTTAAATGGGCTTAGCCCAAAGATTTGACGTCTTCTGGGCTACCGAAGGGCACATAACTTATAGTCAAAAGTTGAATATAGTAATGACCAGTCGCGATTGTACAGAGTACAGTGTAGCCGATTTCAATTAACAAAAAGACCAGGCAAAAATGCAAAAGTGCGAAAACTGTTCCAGTGCTGCTGGTAAGAGGCTAATCCGACGTATTTTGTGACGAGAAATCGAATGGTGCAAACCGCGTTGCTCTCGACCAATACTTTTGGCTGTAGTGACAATTAAATGATCATTTATGTCATAATCACGTGCCCAGCAACGGCTCTTACTCCATGGAAACCAGGGAAATTTGCAATTTTTCAACAGCTGCCGATGCCTGGCTCAATTCCCGCATCTTTTGGCACCTTACTGAAGTGATTCAGTGTTCAGTTGTACTTCTTACAGCAGACTGTATCAAGTACCTTGTGTTTTTTATGTACAAATGGTGTGGTTTTTCTACACGTAGATAAAGACATTGAGATTGTCTTGCACTTAGAAGTAAGACAATTGCTGGGTGAGTTAAATGGGCTTAGCCCAAAGATTTGACGTCTTCTGGGCTACCGAAGGGCACATAACTTATAGTCAAAAGTTGAATATAGTAATGACCAGTCGCGATTGTACAGAGTACAGTGTAGCCGATTTCAATTAACAAAAAGACCAGGCAAAAATGCAAAAGTGCGAAAACTGTTCAAGTGCTGCTGGTAAGAGGCTAATCCGACGTATTTTGTGACGAGAAATCGAATGGTGCAAACCGCGTTGCTCTCCGACCAATACTTTTGGCTGTAGTGACAATTAAATGATCATTTATGTCATAATCACGTGCCCAGCAACGGCTCTTACTCCATGGAAACCAGGGAAATTTGCAATTTTTCAACAGCTGCCGATGCCTGGCTCAATTCCGCATCTTTTGGCACCTTACTGAAGTGATTCAGTGTTCAGTTGTACTTTTTACAGCAGACTGTATCAAGTACCTTGTGTTTTTCATGTACAAATGGTGTGGTTTTTCTACACGTAGATAAAGACATTGAGATTGTCTTGCACTTAGAAGTAAGGCAATTGCTGGGTGAGTTAAATGGGCTTAGCCCAAAGATTTCAGGTCTTCTGGGCTACCGAAGGGCACATAACTTATAGTCAAAAGTTGAATATAGTAATGACCAGTCGCGATTGTACAGAGTACAGTGTAGCCGATTTCAATTAACAAAAAGACCAGGCAAAAACGCAAAATTGGAAAAATTGTTCCAGTGCTGCTGGTAAGAGGCTAATCCGACGTATTTTGTGACGACAAATCGAATGGAGCAAACCGCGTTGCTCTCCGACCAATACTTTTGGCTGTAGCGACAATTGAATGATCATTTATGTCATAATCACGTGCACAGCAACGGCTCTTACTCCATGGAAACCAGGGAAATTGGCAATTTTTCAACAGCTGCCGATACCTGGCCCAATTCCGCATCTTTTGGCACCTTATAAATGTGGGTCAGTGTTTAGTTGTACTTCTTACAGCAGACTGTATCAAGTACCTTGTGTTTTTTATGTACAAATGGTGTGGTTTTTCTACACGTAGATAAAGACATTGAGATTGTCTTGCACTTAGAAGTAAGACAATTGCTGGGTGAGTTAAATGGGCTTAGCCGAAAGATTTGACGTCTTCTGGGCTACCGAAGGGCACATAACTTATAGTCAAAAGTTGAATATAGTAATGACCAGTCGCGATTGTACAGAGTAAAGTGTAGCCGATTTCAATTAACAAAAAGACCAGGCAAAAATGCAAAAGTGGAAAAACTGTTCCAGTGCTGCTGGTAAGAGGCTAATCCGACGTATTTTGTGACGAGAAATCGAATGGTGCAAACCGCGTTGCTCTCCGACCAATACTTTTGGCTGTAGCGACAATTGAATGATCATTGCTGTCATAATCACGTGCCCAGCAAACGGCTCTTACTCCATGGAAACCAGGGAAATTGGTAATTTTTCAACAGCTGCCGATACCTGGCACAATTCCGCATCTTTTGGCACCTTATAAATGTGGATCAGTGTTTAGTTGTACTTTTTACAGCAGACTGTATCAAGTACCTTGTGTTTTTTATGTACAAATGGTGTGGTTTTTCTACACGTAGATAAAGACATTGAGATTGTCTTGCACTTAGAAGTAAGGCAATTGCTGGGTGAGTTAAATGGGCTAAGCCCAAAGATTTCAGGTCTTCTGGGCTACCGAAGGGCACATAATTTATAGTCAAAAGTTGAATATAGTAATGACCAGTCGCGATTGTACAGAGTACAGTGTAGCCGATTTCAATTAACAAAAAGACCAGGCAAAAATGCAAAATTAGAAAAATTGTTCCAGTGCTGCTGGTAAGAGGCTAATCCGACGTATTTTGTGACGAGAAATCGAATGGTGCAAACCGCGTTGCTCTCCGACCAATACTTTTGGCTGTAGCGACAATTGAATGATCATTGCTGTCAAAATCACGTGCCCAGCAACGGCTCTTACGTCATGGAAACCAGGGATATTTGCAATTTTTTAACAGCTGCCGATGCCTGGCCCAATTCCGCATCTTTTGGCACCTTATAAATGTGGGTCAGTGTTTAGTTGTACTTTTTACAGCAGACTGTATCAAGTACCTTGTGTTTTTTATGTACAAATGGTGTGGCTTTTCTACACGTAGATAAAGACATTGAGATTGTCTTGGACTTAGAAGTAAGACAATTGCTGGGTGAGTTAAATGGGCTTGGCCCAAAGATTTCAGGTCTTCTGGGCTACCGAAGGGCACATAACTTATAGTCAAAAGTTGAATATAGTAATGACCAGTCGCGATTGTACAGAGTACAGTGTAGCCGATTTCAATTAACAAAAAGACCAGGCAAAAATGCAAAAGTGGAAAAACTGTTCCAGTGCTGCTGGTAAGAGGCTAATCCGACGTATTTTGTGACGAGAAATTGAATGGTGCAAACCGCGTTGCTCTCCGACCAATACTTTTGGCTGTAGTGACAATTGAATGATCATTTATGTCATAATCACGTGCCCACCAACGGCTCTTACTCAATGGAAACCAGGGAAATTTGCAATTTTTCAACAGCTGCCGATGCCTGGCTCAATTCCGCATCTTTTGGCACCTTATTCATGTGGGTCTGTGGTCAGTTGTACTTTTTTACAGCAGACTGTATCAAGTACCTTGTGTTTTTTATGTACAAATGGTCTGGTTTTTCTACACGTAGATAAATACATTGAGATTGTCTTGGACTTAGAAGTAAGACAATTGCTGGGTGAGTTAAATGGGCTTAGCCCAAAGATTTGAGGTCTTCTGGGCTACCGAAGGGCACATAACTTATAGTCAAAAGTTGAATATGGTAATGACCACTCGCGATTGTACAGAGTACAGTGTAGCCGATTTCAATTAACAAAAAGACCAGGCAAAAATGCAAAAGTGGAAAAACTGTTCCAGTGCTGCTGGTAAGAGGCTAATCCGACGTATTTTGTGACGAGAAATCGAATGGTGCAATCCGCGTTGCTCTCCGACCAATACGTTTGGCTGTAGCGACAATTGAATGATCATTTATGTCATAATCACGTGCCCAGCAACGGCTCTTACTCCATGGAAACCAGGGAAATTTGCAATTTTTCAACAGCTGCCGATGCCTGGCTCAATTCCGCATCTTTTGGCACCTTACTGAAGTGGGTCAGTGTTCAGTTGTACTTCTTACAGCAGACTGTATCAAGTACCTTGTGTTTCTCACGTACAAATGGTGTGGTTTTTCTACACGTAGATAAAGACATTGAGATTGTCTTGCACTTAGAAGTAAGGCAATTGCTGGGTGAGTTAAATGGGCTTAGCCCAAAGATTTCAGGTCTTCTGGGCTACCGAAGGGCACATAACTTATAGTCAAAAGTTGAATATAGTAATGACCAGTCGCGATTGTACAGAGTACAGTGTAGCCGATTTCAATTAACAAAAAGACCAGGCAAAAATGCAAAAGTGCGAAAACTGTTCCAGTGCTGCTGGTAAGAGGCTAATCCGACGTATTTTGTGACGAGAAATCGAATGGTGCAAACCGCGTTGCTCTCCGACCAATACTTTTGGCTGTAGTGACAATTGAATGATTATTTATGTCATAATCACGTGCCCAGCAACGGCTCTTACTCCATGGAAACCAGGGAAATTTGCAATTTTTCAACAGCTGCCGATGCCTGGCTCAATTCCGCATCTTTTGGCAACTTACTGAAGTGGGTCAGTGTTCAGTTGTACTTTTTACAGCAGACTGTATCAAGTACCTTGTGTTTCTCACGTACAAATGGTGTGGTTTTTCTACACGTAGATAAAGACATTGAGATTGTCTTGCACTTAGAAGTAAGGCAATTGCTGGGTGAGTTAAATGGGCTTAGCCCAAAGATTTCAGGTCTTCTGGGCTACCGAAGGGCACATAACTTATAGTCAAAAGTTGAATATAGTAATGACCAGTCGCGATTGTACAGAGTACAGTGTAGCCGATTTCAATTAACAAAAAGACCAGGCAAAAACGCAAAATTGGAAAAATTGTTCCAGTGCTGCTGGTAAGAGGCTAATCCGACGTATTTTGTGACGACAAATCGAGTGGTGCAAACCGCGTTACTCTCCGACCAATACATTTGCCTGTAGCGACAATTGAATGATCATTTATGTCATAATCACGTGCACAGCAACGGCTCTTACTCCATGGAAACCAGGGAAATTGGCAATTTTTCAACAGCTGCCGATACCTGGCCCAATTCCGCATCTTTTGGCACCTTATAAATGTGGGTCAGTGTTTAGTTGTACTTTTTACAGCAGACTGTATCAAGTACCTTGTGTTTTTTATGTACAAATGGTGTGGTTTTTCTACACGTAGATAAAGACATTGAGATTGTCTTGCACTTAGAAGTAAGACAATTGCTGGGTGAGTTAAATGGGCTTAGCCCAAAGATTTGACGTCTTCTGGGCTACCGAAGGGCACATAACTTATAGTCAAAAGTTGAATATAGTAATGACCAGTCGCGATTGTACAGAGTACAGTGTAGCCGATTTCAATTAACAAAAAGACCAGGCAAAAATGCAAAAGTGCGAAAACTGTTCCAGTGCTGCTGGTAAGAGGCTAATCCGACGTATTTTGTGACGAGAAATCGAATGGTGCAAACCGCGTTGCTCTCCGACCAATACTTTTGGCTGTAGTGACAATTAAATGATCATTTATGTCATAATCACGTGCCCAGCAACGGCTCTTACTCCATGGAAACCAGGGAAATTTGCAATTTTTCAACAGCTGCCGATGCCTGGCTCAATTCCGCATCTTTTGGCACCTTACTGAAGTGATTCAGTGTTCAGTTGTACTTTTTACAGCAGACTGTATCAAGTACCTTGTGTTTTTCATGTAAAAATGGTGTGGTTTTTCTACACGTAGATAAAGACATTGAGATTGTCTTGCACTTAGAAGTAAGGCAATTGCTGGGTGAGTTAAATGGGCTTAGCCCAAAGATTTCAGGTCTTCTGGGCTACCGAAGGGCACATAACTTATAGTCAAAAGTTGAATATAGTAATGACCAGTCGCGATTGTACAGAGTACAGTGTAGCCGATTTCAATTAACAAAAAGACCAGGCAAAAACGCAAAATTGGAAAAATTGTTCCAGTGCTGCTGGTAAGAGGCTAATCCGACGTATTTTGTGACGACAAATCGAATGGAGCAAACCGCGTTGCTCTCCGACCAATACTTTTGGCTGTAGCGACAATTGAATGATCATTTATGTCATAATCACGTGCACAGCAACGGCTCTTACTCCATGGAAACCAGGGAAATTGGCAATTTTTCAACAGCTGCCGATACCTGGCCCAATTCCGCATCTTTTGGCACCTTATAAATGTGGGTCAGTGTTTAGTTGTACTTTTTACAGCAGACTGTATCAAGTACCTTGTGTTTTTTATGTACAAATGGTGTGGTTTTTCTACACGTAGATAAACACATTGAGATTGTCTTGCACTTAGAAGTAAGACAATTGCTGGGTGAGTTAAATGGGCTTAGCCCAAAGATTTCAGGTCTTCTGGGCTACCGAAGGGCACATAACTTATAGTCAAAAGTTGAATATAGTAATGACCAGTCGCGATTGTACAGAGTACAGTGTAGCCGATTTCAATTAACAAAAAGACCAGGCAAAAATGCAAAAGTGGAAAAACTGTTCCAGTGCTGCTGGTAAGAGGCTAATCCGACGTATTTTGTGACGAGAAATCGAATGGTGCAAACCGCGTTGCTCTCCGACCAATACTTTTGCCTGTAGCGACAATTGAATGATCATTGCTGTCATAATCACGTGCCCAGCAACGGCTCTTACGTCATGGAAACCAGGGATATTTGCAATTTTTTAACAGCTGCCGATGCCTGTCCCAATTCCGCATCTTTTGGCACCTTATAAATGTGGGTCAGTGTTTAGTTGTACTTTATACAGCAGACTGTATCAAGTACCTTGTGTTTTTTATGTACAAATGGTTTGGTTTTTCTACACGTAGATAAAGACATTGAGATTGTCTTGGACTTAGAAGTAAGACAATTGCTGGGTGAGTTAAATGGGCTTGGCCCAAACATTTCAGGTCTTCTGGGCTACCGAAGGGCACATAACTTATAGTCAAAAGTTGAATATAGTAATGACCAGTCGCGATTGTACAGAGTACAGTGTAGCCGATTTCAATTAACAAAAAGACCAGGCAAAATTGCAAAAGTGGAAAAACTGTTCCAGTGCTGCTGGCAAGAAGCTAATCCGACGTATTTTGTGACGAGAAATCGAATGGTGCAAACCGCGTTGCTCTCCGACCAATACTTTTGGCTGTAGTGACAATTGAATGATCATTTATGTCATAATCACGTGCCCAGCAACGGCTCTTACTCCATGGAAACCAGGGATATTTGCAATTTTTCAACAGCTGCCGATGCCTGGCTCAATTCCGCATCTTTTGGCACCTTTTTCATGTGGGTCTGTGGTCAGTTGTACTTTTTACAGCAGACTGTATCAAGTACCTTGTGTTTTTATGTACAAATGGTGTGGTTTTTCTACACGTAGATAAAGACATTGAGATTGTCTTGCACTTAGAAGTAAGACAATTGCTGGGTGAGTTAAATGGGCTTAGCCCAAAGATTTGACGTCTTCTGGGCTACCGAAGGGCACATAACTTATAGTCAAAAGTTGAATATAGTAATGACCAGTCGCGATTGTACAGAGTACAGTGTAGCCGATTTCAATTAACAAAAAGACCAGGTAAAAATGCAAAAGTGGAAAAACTGTTCCAGTGCTGCTGGTAAGAGGCTAATCCGACGTATTTTGTGACGAGAAATCGAATGGTGCAAACCGCGTTGCTCTCCGACCAATACTTTTGGCTGTAGTGACAATTGAATGATCATTTATGTCATAATCACGTGCCCAGCAACGGCTCTTACTCCATGGAAACCAGGGATATTTGCAATTTTTCAACAGCTGCCGATGCCTGGCTCAATTCTGCTTTTTTTGGCACCTTACTGAAGTGGGTCAGTGTTCAGTTGTCCTTTTTACAGCAGACTGTATCAAGTACCTTGTGTTTTTCACGTACAAATGGTGTGGTTTTTCTACACGTAGATAAAGACATTGAGATTGTCTTGGACTTAGAAGTAAGACAATTGCTGGGTGAGTTAAATGGGCTTAGCCCAAAGATTTCAGGTCTTCTGGGCTACCGAAGGGCACATAACTTATAGTCAAAAGTTGAATATAGTAATGACCAGTCGCGATTGTACAGAGTACAGTGTAGCCGATTTCAATTAACAAAAAGACCAGGCAAAAATGCAAAAGTGGAAAAACTGTTCCAGTGCTGCTGGTAAGAGGCTAATCCGACGTATTTTGTGACGAGAAATCGAATGGTGCAAACCGCGTTGCTCTCCGACCAATACGTTTGGCTGTAGCGACAATTGAATGATCATTTATGTCATAATCACGTGCCCAGCAACGGCTCTTACTCCATGGAAACCAGGGATATTTGCAATTTTTCAACAGCTGCCGATGCCTGGCTCAATTCTGCATCTATTGGCACCTTACTGAAGTGGGTCAGTGTTCAGTTGTACTTTTTACAGCAGACTGTATCAAGTACCTTGTGTTTTTCACGTACAAATGGTGTGGTTTTTCTACACGTAGATAAAGACATTGAGATTGTCTTGCACTTAGAAGTAAGACAATTGCTGGGTGAGTTAAATGGGCTTAGCCGAAAGATTTGACGTCTTCTGGGCTACCGAAGGGCACATAACTTATAGTCAAAAGTTGAATATAGTAATGACCAGTCGCGATTGTACAGAGTACAGTGTAGCCGATTTCAATTAACAAAAAGACCAGGCAAAAATGCAAAAGTGGAAAAACTGTTCCAGTGCTGCTGGTAAGAGGCTAATCCGACGTATTTTGTGACGAGAAATCGAATGGTGCAAACCGCGTTGCTCTCCGACCAATACTTTTGGCTGTAGTGACAATTGAATGATCATTGATGTCATAATCACGTGCCCAGCAACGGCTCTTACTCCATGGAAACCAGGGATATTTGCAATTTTTTAACAGCTGCCGATGCCTGGCCCAATTCCGCATCTTTTGGCACCTTATAAATGTGGGTCAGTGTTTAGTTGTACTTTTTACAGCAGACTGTATCAAGTACCTTGTGTTTTTCACGTACAAATGGTGTGGTTTTTCTACACGTAGATAAAGACATTGAGATTGTCTTGGACTTAGAAGTCAGACAATTGCTGGGTGAGTTAAATGGGCTTAGCCCAAAGATTTTAGGTCTTCTGGGCTACCGAAGGGCACATAACTTATAGTCAAAAGTTGAATATAGTAATGACCAGTCGAGATTGTACAGAGTACAGTGTAGCCGATTTCAATTAACAAAAAGACCAGGTAAAAATGCAAAAGTGGAAAAACTGTTCCAGTGCTGCTGGTAAGAGGCTAATCCGACGTATTTTGTGACGAGAAATCGAATGGTGCAAACCGCGTTGCTCTCCGACCAATACTTTTGCCTGTAGTGACAATTGAATGATCATTTATGTCATAATCACGTGCCCAGCAACGGCTCCTACTCCATGGAAACCAGGGAACTTTACAATTTTTTAACACCTGCCGATGCCTGGCTCAATTCCGCATCTTTTGGCACCTTACTGAAGTGGGTCAGTGTTTAGTTGTACTTTTTACAGCAGACTGTATCAAGTACCTTGTGTTTCTCACGTACAAATGGTGTGGTTTTTCTACACGTAGATAAAGACATTGAGATTGTCTTGCACTTAGAAGTAAGACAATTGCTGGGTGAGTTAAATGGGCTTAGCCCAAAAATTTGACGTCTTCTGGGCTACCGAAGGGCACATAACTTATAGTCAAAAGTTGAATATAGTAATGACCAGTCGCGATTGTACAGAGTACAGTGTAGCCGATTTCAATTAACAAAAAGACCAGGCAAAAATGCAAAAGTGGAAAAACTGTTCCAGTGCTGCTTGTAAGAGGCTAATCCGACGTATTTTGTTACGTAAAATCGAATGGTGCATACCGCGTTGCTCTCCGACCAATACTTTTGGCTGTAGTGACAATTGAATGATCATTGATGTCATAATCACGTGCCCAGCAACGGCTCTTACTCCATGGAAACCAGGGATATTCGCAATTTTTTAACAGCTGCCGATGCCTGGCCCAATTCCGCATCTTTTGGCACCTTATAAATGTTGGTCAGTGTTAAGTTGTACTTTTTACAGCAGACTGTATCAAGTACCTTGTGTTTTTCACGTACAAATGGTGTGGTTTTTCTACACGTAGATAAAGACATTGAGATTGTCTTGGACTTAGAAGTAAGACAATTGCTGGGTAAGTTAAATGGGCTTAGCCCAAAGATTTGACGTCTTCTGGGCTACCGAAGGGCACATAACTTATAGTCAAAAGTTGAATATAGTAATGACCAGTCGCGATTGTACAGAGTACAGTGTAGCCGATTTCAATTAACAAAAAGACCAGGTAAAAATGCAAAAGTGGAAAAACTGTTCCAGTGCTGCTGGTAAGAGGCTAATCCGACGTATTTTGTGACGAGAAATCGAATGGTGCAAACCGCGTTGCTCTCCGACCAATACTTTTGGCTGTAGTGACAATTGAATGATCATTTATTTCATAATCACGTGCCCAGCAACGGCTCTTACTCCATGGAAACCAGGGATATTTGCAATTTTTCAACAGCTGCCGATGCCTGGCTCAATTCTGCTTTTTTTGGCACCTTACTGAAGTGGGTCAGTGTTCAGTTGTCCTTTTTACAGCAGACTGTATCAAGTACCTTGTGTTTTTCACGTACAAATGGTGTGGTTTTTCTACACGTAGATAAAGACATTGAGATTGTCTTGGACTTAGAAGTAAGACAATTGCTGGGTGAGTTAAATGGGCTTAGCCCAAAGATTTCAGGTCTTCTGGGCTACCGAAGGGCACATAACTTATAGTCAAAAGTTGAATATAGTAATGACCAGTCGCGATTGTACAGAGTACAGTGTAGCCGATTTCAATTAACAAAAAGACCAGGCAAAAATGCAAAAGTGGAAAAACTGTTCCAGTGCTGCTGGTAAGAGGCTAATCCGACGTATTTTGTGACGAGAAATCGAATGGTGCAAACCGCGTTGCTCTCCGACCAATACGTTTGGCTGTAGCGACAATTGAATGATCATTTATGTCATAATCACGTGCCCAGCAACGGCTCTTACTCCATGGAAACCAGGGATATTTGCAATTTTTCAACAGCTGCCGATGCCTGGCTCAATTCTGCATCTTTTGGCACCTTACTGAAGTGGGTCAGTGTTCAGTTGTACTTTTTACAGCAGACTGTATCAAGTACCTTGTGTTTTTCACGTACAAATGGTGTGGTTTTTCTACACGTAGATAAAGACATTGAGATTGTCTTGGACTTAGAAGTAAGACAATTGCTGGGTGAGTTAAATGGGCTTAGCCGAAAGATTTGCCGTCTTCTGGGCTACCGAAGGGCACATAACTTATAGTCAAAAGTTGAATATAGTAATGACCAGTCGCGATTGTACAGAGTACAGTGTAGCCGATTTCAATTAACAAAAAGACCAGGCAAAAATGCAAAAGTGGAAAAACTGTTCCAGTGCTGCTGGTAAGAGGCTAATCCGACGTATTTTGTGACGAGAAATCGAATGGTGCAAACCGCGTTGCTCTCCGACCAATACTTTTGGCTGTAGTGACAATTGAATGATCATTGATGTCATAATCACGTGCCCAGCAACGGCTCTTACTCCATGGAAACCAGGGATATTTGCAATTTTTTAACAGCTGCCGATGCCTGGCCCAATTCCGCATCTTTTGGCACCTTATAAATGTGGGTCAGTGTTTAGTTGTACTTTTTACAGCAGACTGTATCAAGTACCTTGTGTTTTTCACGTACAAATGGTGTGGTTTTTCTACACGTAGATAAAGACATTGAGATTGTCTTGGACTTAGAAGTAAGACAATTGCTGGGTGAGTTAAATGGGCTTAGCCCAAAGATTTGACGTCTTCCGGGCTACCGAAGGGCACATAACTTATAGTCAAAAGTTGAATATAGTAATGACCAGTCGCGATTGTACAGAGTACAGTGTAGCCGATTTCAATTAACAAAAAGACCAGGCAAAAATGCAAAAGTGGAAAAACTGTTCCAGTGCTACTGGTAAGAGGCTAATCCGACGTATTTTGTGACGAGAAATCGAATGGTGCAAACCGAGTTGCTCTCCGACTAATACTTTTGCCTGTAGTGACAATTGAATGATCATTTATGTCATAATCACGTGCCCAGCAACGGCTCTTACTCCATGGAAACCAGGGAACTTTACAATTTTTTAACAGCTGCCAATGCCTGGCTCAATTCCGCATCTTTTGGCACCTTACTGAAGTGGGTCAGTGTTCAGTTGTACTTTTTACAGCAGACTGTATCAAGTACCTTGTGTTTTTCACGTACAAATGGTGTGGTTTTTCTACACGTAGATAAAGACATTGAGATTGTCTTGGACTTAGAAGTAAGACAATTGCTGGGTGAGTTAAATGGGCTGAGCCCAAAGATTTCAGGTTTTCTGGGCTACCGAAGGGCACATAACTTATAGTCAAAAGTTGAATATAGTAATGACCAGTCGCGATTGTACAGAGTACAGTGTAGCCGATTTCAATTAACAAAAAGACCAGGCAAAAATGCAAAAGTGGAAAAACTGTTCCAGTGCTGCTGGTAAGAGGCTAATCCGACGTATTTTGTGACGAGAAATCGAATGGTGCAAACCGCGTTGCTCTCCGACCAATACGTTTGGCTGTAGCGACAATTGAATGATCATTTATGTCATAATCACGTGCCCAGCAACGGCTCTTACTCCATGGAAACCAGGGATATTTGCAATTTTTCAACAGCTGCCGATGCCTGGCTCAATTCTGCATCTATTGGCACCTTACTGAAGTGGGTCAGTGTTCAGTTGTACTTTTTACAGCAGACTGTATCAAGTACCTTGTGTTTTTCACGTACAAATGGTGTGGTTTTTCTACACGTAGATAAAGACATTGAGATTGTCTTGCACTTAGAAGTAAGACAATTGCTGGGTGAGTTAAATGGGCTTAGCCGAAAGATTTGACGTCTTCTGGGCTACCGAAGGGCACATAACTTATAGTCAAAAGTTGAATATAGTAATGACCAGTCGCGATTGTACAGAGTACAGTGTAGCCGATTTCAATTAACAAAAAGACCAGGCAAAAATGCAAAAGTGGAAAAACTGTTCCAGTGCTGCTGGTAAGAGGCTAATCCGACGTATTTTGTGACGAGAAATCGAATGGTGCAAACCGCGTTGCTCTCCGACCAATACTTTTGGCTGTAGTGACAATTGAATGATCATTGATGTCATAATCACGTGCCCAGCAACGGCTCTTACTCCATGGAAACCAGGGATATTTGCAATTTTTTAACAGCTGCCGATGCCTGGCCCAATTCCGCATCTTTTGGCACCTTATAAATGTGGGTCAGTGTTTAGTTGTACTTTTTACAGCAGACTGTATCAAGTACCTTGTGTTTTTCACGTACAAATGGTGTGGTTTTTCTACACGTAGATAAAGACATTGAGATTGTCTTGGACTTAGAAGTCAGACAATTGCTGGGTGAGTTAAATGGGCTTAGCCCAAAGATTTTAGGTCTTCTGGGCTACCGAAGGGCACATAACTTATAGTCAAAAGTTGAATATAGTAATGACCAGTCGAGATTGTACAGAGTACAGTGTAGCCGATTTCAATTAACAAAAAGACCAGGTAAAAATGCAAAAGTGGAAAAACTGTTCCAGTGCTGCTGGTAAGAGGCTAATCCGACGTATTTTGTGACGAGAAATCGAATGGTGCAAACCGCGTTGCTCTCCGACCAATACTTTTGCCTGTAGTGACAATTGAATGATCATTTATGTCATAATCACGTGCCCAGCAACGGCTCCTACTCCATGGAAACCAGGGAACTTTACAATTTTTTAACACCTGCCGATGCCTGGCTCAATTCCGCATCTTTTGGCACCTTACTGAAGTGGGTCAGTGTTTAGTTGTACTTTTTACAGCAGACTGTATCAAGTACCTTGTGTTTCTCACGTACAAATGGTGTGGTTTTTCTACACGTAGATAAAGACATTGAGATTGTCTTGCACTTAGAAGTAAGACAATTGCTGGGTGAGTTAAATGGGCTTAGCCCAAAAATTTGACGTCTTCTGGGCTACCGAAGGGCACATAACTTATAGTCAAAAGTTGAATATAGTAATGACCAGTCGCGATTGTACAGAGTACAGTGTAGCCGATTTCAATTAACAAAAAGACCAGGCAAAAATGCAAAAGTGGAAAAACTGTTCCAGTGCTGCTTGTAAGAGGCTAATCCGACGTATTTTGTTACGTAAAATCGAATGGTGCATACCGCGTTGCTCTCCGACCAATACTTTTGGCTGTAGTGACAATTGAATGATCATTGATGTCATAATCACGTGCCCAGCAACGGCTCTTACTCCATGGAAACCAGGGATATTCGCAATTTTTTAACAGCTGCCGATGCCTGGCCCAATTCCGCATCTTTTGGCACCTTATAAATGTTGGTCAGTGTTTAGTTGTACTTTTTACAGCAGACTGTATCAAGTACCTTGTGTTTTTCACGTACAAATGGTGTGGTTTTTCTACACGTAGATAAAGACATTGAGATTGTCTTGGACTTAGAAGTAAGACAATTGCTAGGTGAGTTAAATGGGCTTAGCCCAAAGATTTGACGTCTTCTGGGCTACCGAAGGGCACATAACTTATAGTCAAAAGTTGAATATAGTAATGACCAGTCGCGATTGTACAGAGTACCGTGTAGCCGATTTCAATTAACAAAAAGACCAGGCAAAAATGCAAAAGTGGAAAAACTGTTCCAGTGCTGCTGGTAAGAGGCTAATCCGACGTATTTTGTGACGAGAAATCGAATGGTACTAACCGCGTTGCTCTCCGACCAATACTTTTGGCTGTAGTGACAATTGAATGATCATTTATGTCATAATCACGTGCCCAGCAACGGCTCTTACTTCATGGAAACCAGGGAACTTTGCAATTTTTTAACAGCTGCCGATGCCTGGCTCAATTCCGCATCTTTTGGCACCTTATAAATGTGGGTCAGTGTTTAGTTGTACTTTTTACAGCAGACGGTATCAAGTACCTTGTGTTTTTTATGTACAAATGGTGTGGTTTTTCTACACGTAGATAAAGACTTTGAGATTGTCTTGCACTTAGAAGTAAGACAATTGCTGGGTGAGTTAAATGGTCTTGGCCCAAAGCTTTCAGGTCTTCTGGGCTACCGAAGGGCACATAACTTATAGTCAAAAGTTGAATATAGTAATGACCAGTCGCGATTGTACAGAGTACAGTGTAGCCGATTTCAATTAACAAAAAGACCAGGCAAAAATGCAAAAGTGGAAAAACTGTTCCAGTGCTGCTGGTAAGAGGCTAATCCGACGTATTTTGTGACGAGAAATCGAATGGTGCAAACCGCGTTGCTCTCCGACTAATACTTTTGCCTGTAGTGACAATTGAATGATCATTTATGTCATAATCACGTGCCCAGCAACGGCTCTTACTTCATGGAAACCAGGGAACTTTACAATTTTTTAACAGCTGCCGATGCCTGGCTCAATTCCGCATCTTTTGGCACCTTATAAATGTGGGTCAGTGTTTAGTTGTACTTTTTACAGCAGACTGTATCAAGTACCTTGTGTTTTTTATGTACAAATGGTGTGGTTTTTCTACACGTAGATAAAGACATTGAGATTGTCTTGCACTTAGAAGTAAGACAATTGCTGGGTGAGTTAAATGGTCTTGGCCCAAAGCTTTCAGGTCCTCTGGGCTACCGAAGGGCACATAACTTATAGTCAAAAGTTGAATATAGTAATGACCAGTCGCGATTGTACAGAGTACAGTGTAGCCGATTTCAATTAACAAAAAGACCAGGCAAAAATGCAAAAGTGGAAAAACTGTTCCAGTGCTGCTGGTAAGAGGCTAATCCGACGTATTTTGTGACGAGAAATCGAATGGTGCAAACCGCGTTGCTCTCCAACCAATACTTTTGGCTGTAGCGACAATTGAATGATCATTTATGTCATAATCACGTGCCCAGCAACGGCTCTTACTCCATGGAAACCAGGGATATTTGCAATTTTTCAACAGCTGCCGATGCCTGGCTCAATTCTGCATCTTTTGGCACCTTACTGAAGTGGGTCAGTGTTCAGTTGTACTTTTTACAGCAGACTGTATCAAGTACCTTGTGTTTTTTATGTACAAATGGTGTGGTTTTTCTACACGTAGATAAAGACATTGAGATTGTCTTGGACTTAGAAGTAAGACAATTGCTGGGTGAGTTAAATGGGCTTGGCCCAAAGATTTCAGGTCTTCTGGGCTACCGAAGGGCACATAACTTATAGTCAAAAGTTGAATATAGTAATGACCAGTCGCGATTGTACAGAGTACAGTGTAGCCGATTTCAATTAACAAAAAGACCAGGCAAAAATGCAAAAGTGGAAAAACTGTTCCAGTGCTGCTGGTAAGAGGCTAATCCGACGTATTTTGTGACGAGAAATCGAATGGTGCAAACCGCGTTGTTCTCCGACTAATACTTTTGGCTGTAGTGACAATTGAATGATCATTTATGTCATAATCACGTGCCCAGCAACGGCTCTTACTCCATGGAAACCAGGGAAATTTGCAATTTTTCAACAGCTGCCGATGCCTGGCTCAATTCCGCATCTTTTGGCACCTTACTGAAGTGGGTCAGTGTTCAGTTGTACTTTTTACAGCAGACTGTATCAAGTACCTTGTGTTTTTCACGTACAAATGGTGTGGTTTTTCTACACGTAGATAAAGACATTGAGATTGTCTTGGACTTAGAAGTAAGACAATTGCTGGGTGAGTTAAATGGGCTTAGCCCAAAGATTTCAGGTTTTCTGGGCTACCGAAGGGCACATAACTTATAGTCAAAAGTTGAATATAGTAATGACCAGTCGCGATTGTACAGAGTACAGTGTAGCCGATTTCAATTAACAAAAAGACCAGGCAAAAATGCAAAAGTGGAAAAACTGTTCCAGTGCTGCTGGTAAGAGGCTAATCCGACGTATTTTGTGAGGAGAAATTGAATGGTGCAAACCGCGTTGCTCTCCGACCAATACTTTTGGCTGTAGTGACAATTGAATGATCATTTATGTCATAATCACGTGCGTAGCAACGGCTCTTACTCCATGGAAACCAGGGAAATTTGCAATTTTTCAACAGCTGCCGATGCCTGGCTCAATTCCGCATCTTTTGGCACCTTACTGAAGTGGGTCAGTGTTCAGTTGTACTTTTTACAGCAGACTGTATCAAGTACCTTGTGTTTTTCACGTACAAATGGTGTGGTTTTTCTACACGTAGATAAAGACATTGAGATTGTCTTGGACTTAGAAGTAAGACAATTGCTGGGTGAGTTAAATGGGCTGAGCCCAAAGATTTCAGGTTTTCTGGGCTACCGAAGGGCACATAACTTATAGTCAAAAGTTGAATATAGTAATGACCAGTCGCGATTGTACAGAGTACAGTGTAGCCGATTTCAATTAACAAAAAGACCAGGCAAAAATGCAAAAGTGGAAAAACTGTTCCAGTGCTGCTGGTAAGAGGCTAATCCGACGTATTTTGTGAGGAGAAATTGAATGGTGCAAACCGCGTTGCTCTCCGACCAATACTTTTGGCTGTAGTGACAATTGAATGATCATTTATGTCATAATCACGTGCGTAGCAACGGCTCTTACTCCATGGAAACCAGGGATATTTGCAATTTTTCAACAGCTGCCGATGCCTGGCTCAATTCCGCATCTTTTGCCACCTTACTGAAGTGGGTCAGTGTTCAGTTGTACTTTTTACAGCAGACTGTATCAAGTACCTTGTGTTTTTCACGTACAAATGGTGTGGTTTTTCTACACGTAGATAAAGACATTGAGATTGTCTTGCACTTAGAAGTAAGACAATTGCTGGGTGAGTTAAATGGGCTTGGCCCAAAGATTTGACGTCTTCTTGGCTACCGAAGGGCACATAACTTATAGTCAAAAGTTGAATATAGTAATGACCAGTCGCGATTGTACAGAGTACAGTGTAGCCGATTTCAATTAACAAAAAGACCAGGCAAAAATGCAAAAGTGCAAAAAACTGTTCCAGTGCTGCTGGTAAGAGGCTAATCCGACGTATTTTGTGACGAGAAATCGAATGGTGCAAACCGCGTTGCTCTCCGACCAATACTTTTGGCTGTAGTGACAATTGAATGATCATTGATGTCATAATCACGTGCCCAGCAACGGCTCTTACTCCATGGAAACCAGGGATATTTGCAATTTTTTAACAGCTGCCGCTGCCTGGCCCAATTCCGCATCTTTTGGCACCTTATAAATGTGGGTCAGTGTTTAGTTGTACTTTTTACAGCAGACTGTATCAAGTACCTTGTGTTTTTCACGTACAAATGGTGTGGTTTTTCTACACGTAGATAAAGACATTGAGATTGTCTTGGACTTAGAAGTAAGACAATTGCTGGGTGAGTTAAATGGGCTTAGCCCAAAGATTTGACGTCTTCTGGGCTACCGAAGGGCACATAACTTATAGTCAAAAGTTGAATATAGTAATGACCAGTCGCGATTGTACAGAGTACAGTGTAGCCGATTTCAATTAAAAAAAAGACCAGGCAAAAATGCAAAAGTGGAAAAACTGTTCCAGTGCTACTGGTAAGAGGCTAATCCGACGTATTTTGTGACGAGAAATCGAATGGTGCAAACCGCGTTGCTCTCCGACTAATACTTTTGCCTGTAGTGACAATTGAATGATCATTTATGTCATAATCACGTGCCCAGCAACGGCTCTTACTCCATGGAAACCAGGGAAATTTACAATTTTTTAACAGCTGCCGATGCCTGGCTCAATTCCGCATCTTTTGGCACCTTACTGAAGTGGGTCAGTGTTCAGTTGTACTTTTTACAGCAGACTGTATCAAGTACCTTGTGTTTTTCACGTACAAATGGTGTGGTTTTTTTACACGTAGATAAAGACATTGAGATTGTCTTGGACTTAGAAGTAAGACAATTGCTGGGTGAGTTAAATGGGCTTGGCCCAAAGATTTGACGTCTTCTGGGCTACCGAAGGGCACATAACTTATAGTCAAAAGTTGAATATAGTAATGACCAGTCGCGATTGTACAGAGTACAGTGTAGCCGATTTCAATTAACAAAAAGAACAGGCAAAAATGCAAAAGTGGAAAAACTGTTCCAGCGCTGCTGGTAAGAGGCTAATACGACGTATTTTGTGACGAGAAATCGAATGGTGCAAACCGCGTTGCTCTCCGACTAATACTTTTGCCTGTAGTGACAATTGAATGATCATTTATGTCATAATCACGTGCCCAGCAACGGCTCTTACTCCATGGAAACCAGGGAACTTTACAATTTTTTAACAGCTGCCGATGCCTGGCTCAATTCCGCATCTTTTGGCACCTTACTGAAGTGGGTCAGTGTTCAGTTGTACTTTTTACAGCAGACTGTATCAAGTACCTTGTGTTTTTAACGTACAAATGGTGTGGTTTTTCTACACGTAGATAAAGACATTGAGATTGTCTTGGACTTAGAAGTAAGACAATTGCTGGGTGAGTTAAATGGGCTTAGCCCAAAGATTTCAGGTCTTCTGGGCTACCGAAGGGCACATAACTTATAGTCAAAAGTTGAATATAGTAATGACCACTCGCGATTGTACAGTGTACAGTGTAGCCGATTTCAATTAACAAAAAGACCAGGCAAAAATGCAAAAGTGGAAAAACTGTTCCAGTGCTGCTGATAAGAGGCTAATCCGACGTATTTTGTGACGAGAAATCGAATGGTGCAAACCGCGTTGCTCTCCAACTAATACTTTTGGCTGTAGCGACAAATCAATGAATATTGATGTCATAATTACGTGCCCAGCAACGGCTCTTACTCCATGGAAACCAGGGATATTTGCAATTTTTTAACAGCTGCCGATGCCTGGCTCAATTCCGCATCTTTTGGCACCTTACTGAAGTGGGTCAGTGTTTAGTTGTACTTTTTACAGCAGACTGTATCAAGTACCTTGTGTTTTTTATGTACAAATGGTGTGGTTTTTCTACACGTAGATAAAGACATTGAGATTGTCTTGGACTTAGAAGTAAGACAATTGCTGGGTGAGTTAAATGGGCTTGGCCCAAATATTTCAGGTCTTCTGGGCTACCGAAGGGCACATAACTTATAGTCAAAAGTTGAATATAGTAATGACCAGTCGCGATTGTACAGAGTACAGTGTAGCCGATTTCAATTAACAAAAAGACCAGGCAAAAATGCAAAAGTGGAAAAACTGTTCCAGTGCTGCTGGTAAGAAGCTAATCCGACGTATTTTGTGAGGAGAAATTGAATGGTGCAAACCGCGTTGCTCTCCGACCAATACTTTTGGCTGTATTGACAATTGAATGATCATTTATGTCATAATCACGTGCGTAGCAACGGCTCTTACTCCATGGAAACCAGGGAAATTTGCAATTTTTCAACACCTGCCGATGCCTGGCTCAATTCCGCATCTTTTGGCACCTTATTCATGTGGGTCTGTGGTCAGTTGTACTTTTTACAGCAGACTGTATCAAGTACCTTGTGTTTTTCACGTACAAATGGTGTGGTTTTTCTACACGTAGATAAAGACATTGAGATTGTCTTGGACTTAGAAGTAAGACAATTGCTGGGTGAGTTAAATGGGCTTAGCCCAAAGATTTCAGGTTTTCTGGGCTACCGAAGGGCACATAACTTATAGTCAAAAGTTGAATATAGTAATGACCAGTCGCGATTGTACAGAGTACAGTGTAGCCGATTTCAATTAACAAAAAGACCAGGCAAAAATGCAAAAGTGGAAAAACTGTTCCAGTGCTGCTGGTAAGAGGCTAATCCGACGTATTTTGTGACGAGAAATCGAACGGTGCAAACCGCGTTGCTCTCCGACTAATACTTTTGGCTGTAGTGACAATTAAATGATCATTTATGTCATAATCACGGGCCCAGCAACGGCTCTTACTCCATGGAAACCAGGGAAATTTGCAATTTTTCAACAGCTGCCGATGCCTGGCTCAATTCCGCATCTTTTGGCACCTTACTGAAGTGGGTCAGTGTTCAGTTGTACTTTTTACAGCAGACTGTATCAAGTACCTTGTGTTTTTTATGTACAAATGGTGTGGTTTTTCTACACGTAGATAAAGACATTGAGATTGTCTTGGACTTAGAAGTAAGACAATTGCTGGGTGAGTTAAATGGGCTTGGCCCAAAGATTTCAGGTCTTCTGGGCTACCGAAGGGCACATAACTTATAGTCAAAAGTTGAATATAGTAATGACCAGTCGCGATTGTACAGAGTACAGTGTAGCCGATTTCAATTAACAAAAAGACCAGGCAAAAATGCAAAAGTGGAAAAAACTGTTCCAGTGCTGCTGGTAAGAGGCTAATCCGACGTATTTTGTGAGGAGAAATTGAATGGTGCAAACCGCGTTGCTCTCCGACCAATACTTTTGGCTGTATTGACAATTGAATGATCATTTATGTCATAATCACGTGCGTAGCAACGGCTCTTACTCCATGGAAACCAGGGAAATTTGCAATTTTTCAACACCTGCCGATGCCTGGCTCAATTCCGCATCTTTTGGCACCTTATTCATGTGGGTCTGTGGTCAGTTGTACTTTTTACAGCAGACTGTATCAAGTACCTTGTGTTTTTCACGTACAAATGGTGTGGTTTTTCTACACGTAGATAAAGACATTGAGATTGTCTTGGACTTAGAAGTAAGACAATTGCTGGGTGAGTTAAATGGGCTTAGCCCAAAGATTTCAGGTTTTCTGGGCTACCGAAGGGCACATAACTTATAGTCAAAAGTTGAATATAGTAATGACCAGTCGCGATTGTACAGAGTACAGTGTAGCCGATTTCAATTAACAAAAAGACCAGGCAAAAATGCAAAAGTGGAAAAACTGTTCCAGTGCTGCTGGTAAGAGGCTAATCCGACGTATTTTGTGACGAGAAATCGAATGGTGCAAACCGCGTTGCTCTCCGACTAATACTTTTGGCTGTAGTGACAATTAAATGATCATTTATGTCATAATCACGTGCCCAGCAACGGCTCTTACTCCATGGAAACCAGGGAAATTTGCAATTTTTCAACAGCTGCCGATGCCTGGCCCAATTCCGCATCTTTTGGCACCTTATAAATGTGGGTCAGTGTTTAGTTGTACTTTTTACAGCAGACTGTATCAAGTACCTTGTGTTTTTCACGTACAAATGGTGTGGTTTTTCTACACGTAGATAAAGACATTGAGATTGTCTTGGACTTAGAAGTAAGACAATTGCTAGGTGAGTTAAATGGGCTTAGCCCAAAGATTTGACGTCCTTCTGGGCTACCGAAGGGCACATAACTTATAGTCAAAAGTTGAATATAGTAATGACCAGTCGCGATTGTACAGAGTACAGTGTAGCCGATTTCAATTAACAAAAAGACCAGGCAAAAATGCAAAAGTGGAAAAACTGTTCCAGTGCTGCTGGTAAAAGGCTAATCCGACGTATTTTGTGACGAGAAATCGAATGGTGCAAACCGCGTTGCTCTCCGACCAATACTTTTGGCTGTAGTGACAATTAAATGATCATTTATGTCATAATCACGTGCCCAGCAACGGCTCTTACTCCATGGAAACCAGGGAACTTTACAATTTTTTAACAGCTGCCGATGCCTGGCTCAATTCCGCATCTTTTGGCACCTTACTGAAGTGGGTCAGTGTTCAGTTGTACTTTTTACAGCAGACTGTATCAAGTACCTTGTGTTTTTCACGTACAAATGGTGTGGTTTTTCTACACGTAGATAAAGACATTGAGATTGTCTTGGACTTAGAAGTAAGACAATTGCTGGGTGAGTTAAATGGGCTTAGCCCAAAGATTTCAGGTCTTCTGGGCTACCGAAGGGCACATAACTTATAGTCAAAAGTTGAATATAGTAATGACCACTCGCGATTGTACAGAGTACAGTGTAGACGATTTCAATTAACAAAAAGACCAGGGGAAATGCAAAAGTGGAAAAACTGTTCCAGTGCTGCTGATAAGAGGCTAATCCGACGTATTTTGTGACGAGAAATCGAATGGTGCAAACCGCGTTGCTTTCCAACTAATACTTTTGGCTGTAGCGACAAATCAATGAATATTGATGTCATAATCACGTGCCCAGCAACGGCTCTTACTCCATGGAAACCAGGGATATTTGCAATTTTTTAACAGCTGCCGATGCCTGGCCCAATTCCGCATCTTTTGGCACCTTATAAATGTGGGTCAGTGTTTAGTTGTACTTTTTACAGCAGACTGTATCAAGTACCTTGTGTTTTATGTACAAATGGTGTGGTTTTTCTACACGTGGATAAAGACATTGAGATTGTCTTGGACTTAGAAATAAGACAATTGCTGGGTGAGTTAAATGGGCTTAGCCCAAAGAATTCAGGTCTTCTGGGCTACCGAGGGGCACATAACTTATAGTCAAAAGTTGAATATAGTAATGACCAGTCGCGATTGTACAGAGTACAGTGTAGCCGATTTCAATTAACAAAAAGACCAGGCAAAAATGCAATAGTGGAAAAACTGTTCCAGTGCTGCTGGTAAAAGGCTAATCCAACGTATTTTGTGAGGAGAAATTAAATGGTGCAATCCGCGTTGCTCTCCGACCAATACGTTTGGCTGTAGCGACAATTGAATGATCATTGATGTCATAATCACGTGCCCAGCAACGGCTCTTACTCCATGGAAACCAGGGAAATTTGCAATTTTCAACAGTTGCCAATGCCTGGCTCAATTCCGCTTCTTTTGGCACCTTATTAATGTGGGTCTGTGGTCAGTTGTATTTTTTACAGCAGACTGTATCAAGTACCTTGTGTTTTTTATGTACAAATGGTCTGGTTTTTCTACACGTAGATAAAGACAATGAGATTGTCTTGGACTTAGAAGTAAGAGAATTGCTGGGTGAGTTAAATGGGCTTAGCCAAAAGATTTGAGGTCTTCTGGGCTACCGAAGGGCACATAACTTTTAGTCAAAAGTTGAATATAGTAATGACCAGTCGCGATGGTACATAGTACAGTGTAGCCGATTTCATTTAACACAAAGACCAGGCAAAAATGCAAAAGTGGATAAACTGTTCCAGTGCTGCTGGTAAGAGGCTAATTTGACGTATTTTGTGACGAGAAATTAAATGTTGCAAACCACGTTGCTCTCCGACCAATACTTTTGGCTGTAGCGACAATTGAATGATCATTGATGTCATAATCACGTGCCCAGCAACGGCTCTTACTCCATGGAAACCAGGGAAATTTGCAATTTTTCAACAGCTGCCGATGCCTGGCTCTATTCCGCATCTTTGGCACCTTATTAATGTAGGTCTGTTGTCAGTTGTACTTTTTACAGCAGACTGTATCAAGTACCTTGTGTTTTTTATGTACAAATGGTCTGGTTTTTCTACACGTAGATAAGGACATTGAGATTGTCTTGGACTTAGAAGTAAGACAATTGCTGGGTGAGTTAAATGGGCTTAGCCCAAAGATTTGAGGTCTTCTGGGCTACCGAAGGGCACATAACTTATAGTCAAAAGTTGAATATAGTAATGACCAGTCGCAATGGTACATACGACAGTGTAGCCGATTTCAATTAACAAAAAGACCAGGCAAAAATGCAAAAGTGGAAAAACTGTTCCAGTGCTGCTGGTAAGAGACTAATCCGACGTATTTTGTGACGAGAAATCGAATGGTGCAAACCGCGTTGCTCTCCAACTAATACTTTTGGCTTTTAGCGACAATTGAATGATCATTGATGTCATAATCACGTGCCCAGCAACGGCTCTTACTCCATGGAAACCAGGGAAATTTGCAACTTTTCAACTGCTGCCGATGCCTGGCTCAATTCCGCTTCTTTTGGCACCTTATTAATGTGGGTCTGTGGTCAGTTGTACTTTTTACATCAGACTGTATCAAGTACCTTGTGTTTTTTATGTACAAATGGTCTGGTTTTTCTACACGTAGATAAAGACAATGAGATTGTCTTGGACTTAGAAGTAAGACAATTGCTGGGTGAGTTAAATGGGCTTAGCAAAAAGATTTGACGTCTTCTGGGCTACCGAAGGGCACATAACTTATAGTCAAAAGTTAAATATAGTAATGACCAGTCGCGATGGTACATAGTACAGTGTAGCCGATTTCAATTAACAAAAAGACCAGGCAAAAATGCAAAAGTGGAAAAACTGTTCCAGTGCTGCTGGTAAGAGGCTAATCCGACGTATTTTGTGACGAGAAATCGAATGGTGCAAACCGCGTTGCTCTCCTACCAATACTTTTGGCTTTAGCGACAATTGAATGATCATTGATGTCATAATCACGTGCCCAGCAACGGCTCTTACTCCATGGAAACCAGGGAAATTTGCAATTTTTCAACAGCTGCCAATGCCTGGATCAATTCCGCATTTTTTCGCACCTTATTAATGTGGGTCTGTGGTCAGTTGTACTTTTTACAGCAGACTGTATCAAGTACCTTGTGTTTTAAATGTACAAATGGTCTGGTTTATCTTCACGTAGATAAAGACATTGAGATTGTCTTGGACTTAGAAGTAAGACAATTGCTGGGTGAGTTAAATGGGCTTAGCCCAAAGATTTGACGCCTTCTGGGCTACCGAAGGGCACATAACATATAGTCAAAAGTTGAATATAGTAATGACCAGTCGCGATGGTACATAGTACAGTGTAGCCGATTTCAATTAACAAAAAGACCAGGCAAAAATGCAAAAGTGGAAAAACTGTTCCAGTGCTGCTGGTAAGAGGCTAATCCGACGTATTTTGTGACGAGAAATCGAATGGTGCAAACCGCGTTTCTCTCCGACCAATACTTTTGGCTTTAGCGACAATTGAATGATCATTGATGTCATAATCACGTGCCCAGCAACGGCTCTTACTCCATGGAAACCAGGGAAATTTGCAATTTTTCAACAGCTGCCGATGCCTGGCTCAATTCCGCATCTTTTGGCACCTTATAAATGTGGGTCTGTGGTCAGTTGTACTTTTTACAGCAGACTGTATCAAGTACCTTGTGTTTTTTTATGTACAAATGGTCTGGTATTTCTACACGTAGATAAAGACATTGAGATTGTCTTGGACTTAGAAGTAAAACAATTGCTGGGTGAGTTAAATGGGCTTAGCCCAAAGATTTGACGTCTTCTGGGCTACCGAAGGGCACATAACTTATAGTCAAAAGTTAAATATAGTAATGACCAGTCGCGATTGTACAGAGTACAGTGTAGCCGATTTCAATTAACAAAAAGACCAGGCAAAAATGCAAAAGTGGAAAAACTGTTCCAGTGCTGCTGGTAAGAGGCTAATCCGACGTATTTTGTGACGAGAAATCGAATGGTGCAAACCGCGTTGCTCTCCGACCAATACTTTTGGCTGTAGTGACAATTGAATGATCATTGATGTCATAATCACGTGCCCAGCAACGGCTCTTACTCCATGGAAACCAGGGATATTTGCAATTTTTTAACAGCTGCCGATGCCTGGCCCAATTCCGCATCTTTTGGCACCTTATAAATGTGGGTCAGTGTTTAGTTGTACTTTTTACAGCAGACTGTATCAAGTACCTTGTGTTTTTCACGTACAAATGGTGTGGTTTTTCTACACGTAGATAAAGACATTGAGATTGTCTTGGACTTAGAAGTAAGACAATTGCTAGGTGAGTTAAATAGGCTTAGCCCAAAGATTTGACGTCTTCTGGGCTACCGAAGGGCACATAACTTATAGTCAAAAGTTGAATATAGTAATGACCAGTCGCGATTGTACAGAGTACAGTGTAGCCGATTTCAATTAACAAAAAGACCAGGCAAAAATGCAAAAGTGGAAAAACTGTTCCAGTGCTGCTGGTAAGAGGCTAATCCGACGTATTTTGTGACGAGAAATCGAATGGTGCAAACCGCGTTGCTCTCCGACTAATACTTTTGCCTGTAGTGACAATTAAATGATCATTTATGTCATAATCACGTGCCCAGCAACGGCTCTTACTCCATGGAAACCAGGGAAATTTGCAATTTTTCAACAGCTGCCGATGCCTGGCTCAATTCCGCATCTTTTGGCACCTTATTCATGTGGGTCTGTGGTCAGTTGTACTTTTTACAGCAGACTGTAGCAAGTACCTTGTGTTTTTCACGTACAAATGGTGTGGTTTTTCTACACGTAGATAAAGACATTGAGATTGTCTTGGACTTAGAAGTAAGACAATTGCTAGGTGAGTTAAATGGGCTTAGCCCAAAGATTTGACGTCTTCTGGGCTACCGAAGGGCACATAACTTATAGTCAAAAGTTGAATATAGTAATGACCAGTCGCGATTGTACAGAGTACAGTGTAGCCGATTTCAATTAACAAAAAGACCAGGCAAAAATGCAAAAGTGGAAAAACTGTTCCAGTGCTGCTGGTAAGAGGCTAATCCGACGTATTTTGTGACGAGAAATCGAATGGTGCAAACCGCGTTGCTCTCCGACTAATACTTTTGCCTGTAGTTACAATTAAATGATCATTTATGTCATAATCACGTGCCCAGCAACGGCTCTTACTCCATGGAAACCAGGGAAATTTGCAATTTTTCAACAGCTGCCGATACCTGGCTCAATTCCGCATCTTTTGGCACCTTATTCATGTGGGTCTGTGGTCAGTTGTACTTTTTACAGCAGACTGTATCAAGTACCTTGTGTTTTTCACGTACAAATGGTGTGGTTTTTCTACACGTAGATAAAGACATTGAGATTGTCTTGGACTTAGAAGTAAGACAATTGCTGGGTGAGTTAAATGGGCTTAGCCAAAAGATTTCAGGTCTTCTGGGCTAACGAAGGGCACATAACTTATAGTCAAAAGTTGAATGTAGTAATGACCAGTCGCGATTGTACAGAGTACAGTGTAGCCGATTTCAATTAACAAAGAGACCAGGTAAAAATGCAAAAGTGGAAAAACTGTTCCATTGCTGCTGGTAAGAGGCTAATCCGACGTATTTTGTGACGACAAATCGAATGGTGCAATCCGCGTTGCTCTCCGACCAATACTTTTGGCTGTAGCGACAATTGAATGATCATTGATGTCATAATCACGTGCCCAGCAACGGCTCTTACTCCATGGAAACCAGGGATATTTGCAATTTTTCAACAGCTGCCGATGCCTGGCTCAATTCTGCATCTTTTGGCACCTTACTGAAGTGGGTCAGTGTTCAGTTGTACTTTTTACAGCAGACTGTATCAAGAACCTTGTGTTTTTCACGTACAAATGGTGTGGTTTTTCTACACGTAGATAAAGACATTGAGATTGTCTTGCACTTAGAAGTAAGACAATTGCTGGGTGAGTTAAATGGGCTGAGCCCAAAGATTTGACGTCTTCTGGGCTACCGAAGGGCACATAACTTATAGTCAAAAGTTGAATATAGTAATGACCAGTCGCGATTGTACAGAGTACAGTGTAGCCGATTTCAATTAACAAAAAGACCAGGCAAAAATGCAAAAGTGGAAAAACTGTTCCAGTGCTGCTGGTAAGAGGCTAATCCGACGTATTTTGTGACGAGAAATCGAATGGTGCAAACCGCGTATCTCTCCGACCAATACTTTTGGCTGTAGTGACAATTGAATGATCATTGATGTCATAATCACGTGCCCAGCAACGGCTCTTACTCCATGGAAACCAGGGATATTTGCAATTTTTTAACAGCTGCCGATGCCTGGTCCAATTCCGCATCTTTTGGCACCTTATAAATGTGGGTCAGTGTTTAGTTGTACTTTTTACAGCAGACTGTATCAAGTACCTTGTGTTTATCACGTACAAATGGTGTGGTTTTTCTACACGTAGATAAAGACATTGAGATTGTCTTGGACTTAGAAGTAAGACAATTGCTAGGTGAGTTAAATAGGCTTAGCCCAAAGATTTGACGTTTTCTGGGCTACCGAAGGGCACATAACTTATAGTCAAAAGTTGAATATAGTAATGACCAGTCGCGATTGTACAGAGTACAGTGTAGCCGATTTCAATTAACAAAAAGACCAGGCAAAAATGCAAAAGTGGAAAAACTGTTCCAGTGCTGCTGGTATTCTTCCGCATCTTTTGGCACCTTATTCATGTGGGTCTGTGGTCAGTTGTACTTTTTACAGCAGACTGTAGCAAGTACCTTGTGTTTTTCACGTACAAATGGTGTGGTTTTTCTACACGTAGATAAAGACATTGAGATTGTCTTGGACTTAGAAGTAAGACAAATGCTAGGTGAGTTAAATGGGCTTAGCCCAAAGATTTGACGTCTTCTGGGCTACCGAAGGGCACATAACTTATAGTCAAAAGTTGAATATAGTAATGACCAGTCGCGATTGTACAGAGTACAGTGTAGCCGATTTCAATTAACAAAAAGACCAGGCAAAAATGCAAAAGTGGAAAAACTGTTCCAGTGCTGCTGGTAAGAGGCTAATCCGACGTATTTTGTGACGAGAAATCGAATGGTGCAATCCGCGTTGCTCTCCGACCAATACTTTTGGCTGTAGCGACAATTGAATGATCATTGATGTCATAATCACGTGCCCAGCAACGGCTCTTACTCCATGGAAACCAGGGATATTTGCAATTTTTCAACAGCTGCCGATGCCTGGCTCAATTCTGCATCTTTTGGCACCTTACTGAAGTGGGTCAGTGTTCAGTTGTACTTTTTACAGCAGACTGTATCAAGTACCTTGTGTTTTTCACGTACAAATGGTGTGGTTTTTCTACACGTAGATAAAGACATTGAGATTGTCTTGCACTTAGAAGTAAGACAATTGCTGGGTGAGTTAAATGGGCTGAGCCCAAAGATTTGACGTCTTCTGGGCTACCGAAGGGCACATAACTTATAGTCAAAAGTTGAATATAGTAATGACCATTCGCGATTGTACAGAGTACAGTGTAGCCGATTTCAATTAACAAAAAGACCAGGCAAAAATGCAAAAGTGGAAAAACTGTTCCAGTGCTGCTGGTAAGAGGCTAATCCGACGTATTTTGTGACGAGAAATCGAATGGTGCAAACCGCGTTGCTCTCCGACCAATACTTTTGGCTGTAGTGACAATTGAATGATCATTGATGTCATAATCACGTGCCCAGCAACGGCTCTTACTCCATGGAAACCAGGGATATTTGCAATTTTTTAACAGCTGCCGATGCCTGGCCCAATTCCGCATCTTTTGGCACCTTATAAATGTGGGTCAGTGTTTAGTTGTACTTTTTACAGCAGACTGTATCAAGTACCTTGTGTTTTTCACGTACAAATGGTGTGGTTTTTCTACACGTAGATAAAGACATTGAGATTGTCTTGGACTTAGAAGTAAGACAATTGCTAGGTGAGTTAAATAGGCTTAGCCCAAAGATTTGACGTCTTCTGGGCTACCGAAGGGCACATAACTTATAGTCAAAAGTTGAATATAGTAATGACCAGTCGCGATTGTACAGAGTACAGTGTAGCCGATTTCAATTAACAAAAAGACCAGGCAAAAATGCAAAAGTGGAAAAACTGTTCCAGTGCTGCTGGTAAGAGGCTAATCCGACGTATTTTGTGACGAGAAATCGAATGGTGCAAACCGCGTTGCTCTCCGACTAATACTTTTGCCTGTAGTGACAATTAAATGATCATTTATGTCATAATCACGTGCGTAGCAACGGCTCTTACTCCATGGAAACCAGGGACATTTGCAATTTTTCAACAGCTGCCGATGCCTGGCTCAATTCCGCATCTTTTGGCACCTTATTCATGTGGGTCTGTGGTCAGTTGTACTTTTTACAGCAGACTGTAGCAAGTACCTTGTGTTTTTCACGTACAAATGGTGTGGTTTTTCTACACGTAGATAAAGACATTGAGATTGTCTTGGACTTAGAAGTAAGACAATTGCTAGGTGAGTTAAATGGGCTTAGCCCAAAGATTTGACGTCTTCTGGGCTACCGAAGGGCACATAACTTATAGTCAAAAGTTGAATATAGTAATGACCAGTCGCGATTGTACAGAGTACAGTGTAGCCGATTTCAATTAACAAAAAGACCAGGCAAAAATGCAAAAGTGGAAAAACTGTTCCAGTGCTGCTGGTAAGAGGCTAATCCGACGTATTTTGTGACGAGAAATCGAATGGTGCAAACCGCGTTGCTCTCCGACTAATACTTTTGCCTGTAGTTACAATTAAATGATCATTTATGTCATAATCACGTGCCCAGCAACGGCTCTTACTCCATGGAAACCAGGGAACTTTACAATTTTTTAACAGCTGCCGATGCCTGGCTCAATTCCGCATCTTTTGGCACCTTACTGAAGTGGGTCAGTGTTCAGTTGTACTTTTTACAGCAGACTGTATCAAGTACCTTGTGTTTTTCACGTACAAATGGTGTGGTTTTTCTACACGTAGATAAAGACATTGAGATTGTCTTGGACTTAGAAGTAAGACAATTGCTGGGTGAGTTAAATGGGCTTAGCCCAAAGATTTCAGGTCTTCTGGGCTACCGAAGGGCACATAACTTATAGTCAAAAGTTAAATATAGTAATGACCACTCGCGATTGTACAGTGTACAGTGTAGCCGATTTCAATTAACAAAAAGACCAGGCAAAAATGCAAAAGTGGAAAAACTGTTCCAGTGCTGCTGATAAGAGGCTAATCCGACGTATTTTGTGGCGAGAAATCGAATGGTGCAAACCGCGTTGCTCTCCAACTAATACTTTTGGCTGTAGCGACAAATCAATGAATATTGATGTCATAATCACGTGCCCAGCAACGGCTCTTACTCCATGGAAACCAGGGATATTTGCCATTTTTTAACAGCTGCCGATGCCTGGCCCAATTCCGCATCTTTTGGCACCTTATAAATGTGGGTCAGTGTTTAGTTGTACTTTTTACAGCAGACTGTATTAAGTACCTTGTGTTTTTTATGTACAAATGGTGTGGTTTTTCTACACGTAGATAAAGACATTGAGATTGTCTTGGACTTAGAAGTAAGACAATTGCTGGGTGAGTTAAATGGGTTTGGCCCAAAGATTTCAGGTCTTCTGGGCTACCGAAGGGCACATAACTTATAGTCAAAAGTTGAATATAGTAATGACCAGTCGCGATTGTACAGAGTACAGTGTAGCCGATTTCAATTAACAAAAAGACCAGGCAAAAATGCAAAAGTGGAAAAACTGTTCCAGTGCTGCTGGTAAGAGGCTAATCCGACGTATTTTGTGACGAGAAATCGAATGGTGCAAACCGCGTTGCTCTCCGACTAATACTTTTGCCTGTAGTGACAATTAAATGATCATTTATGTCATAATCACGTGCGTAGCAACGGCTCTTACTCCATGGAAACCAGGGAAATTTGCAATTTTTCAACAGCTGCCGATGCCTGGCTCAATTCCGCATCTTTTGGCACCTTATTCATGTGGGCCTTTGGTCAGTTGTACTTTTTACAGCAGACTGTATCAAGTACCTTGTGTTTTTCACGTACAAATGGTGTGGTTTTTCTACACGTAGATAAAGACATTGAGATTGTCTTGCACTTAGAAGTAAGACAATTGCTGGGTGAGTTAAATGGGCTTAGCCAAAAGATTTCAGGTCTTCTGGGCTACCGAAGGGCACATAACTTATAGTCAAAAGTTGAATATAGTAATGACCAGTCGCGATTGTACAGAGTACAGTGTAGCCGATTTCAATTAACAAAGAGACCAGGTAAAAATGCAAAAGTGGAAAAACTGTTCCATTGCTGCTGGTAAGAGGCTAATCCGACGTATTTTGTGACGACAAATCGAATGGTGCAATCCGCGTTGCTCTCCGACCAATACTTTTGGCTGTAGCGACAATTGAAATGATCATTGATGTCATAATCACGTGCCCAGCAACGGCTCTTACTCCATGGAAACCAGGGATATTTGCAATTTTTTAACAGCTGCCGATGCCTGGCCCAATTCCGCATCTTTTGGCACCTTATTCATGTGGGTCTGTGGTCAGTTGTACTTTTTACAGCACACTGTAGCAAGTACCTTGTGTTTTTCACGTACAAATGGTGTGGTTTTTCTACACGTAGATAAAGACATTGAGATTGTCTTGGACTTAGAAGTAAGACAATTGCTAGGTGAGTTAAATGGGCTTAGCCCAAAGATTTGACGTCTTCTGGGCTACCGAAGGGCACATAACTTATAGTCAAAAGTTGAATATAGTAATGACCAGTCGCGATTGTACAGAGTACAGTGTAGCCGATTTCAATTAACAAAAAGACCAGGCAAAAATGCAAAAGTGGAAAAACTGTTCCAGTGCTGCTGGTAAGAGGCTAATCCGACGTATTTTGTGACGAGAAATCGAATGGTGCAAACCGCGTTGCTCTCCGACTAATACTTTTGCCTGTAGTTACAATTAAATGATCATTTATGTCATAATCACGTGCCCAGCAACGGCTCTTACTCCATGGAAACCAGGGAACTTACAATTTTTTAACAGCTGCCGATGCTGGCTCAATTCCGCATCTTTTGGCACCTTACTGAAGTGGGGTCAGTGTTCAGTTGTACTTTTTACAGCAGACTGTATCAAGTACCTTGTGTTTTTCACGTACAAATGGTGTGGTTTTTCTACACGTAGATAAAGACATTGAGATTGTCTTGGACTTAGAAGTAAGACAATTGCTGGGTGAGTTAAATGGGCTTAGCCCAAAGATTTCAGGTCTTCTGGGCTACCGAAGGGCACATAACTTATAGTCAAAAGTTAAATATAGTAATGACCACTCGCGATTGTACAGTGTACAGTGTAGCCGATTTCAATTAACAAAAAGACCAGGCAAAAATGCAAAAGTGGAAAAACTGTTCCAGTGCTGCTGATAAGAGGCTAATCCGACGTATTTTGTGGCGAGAAATCGAATGGTGCAAACCGCGTTGCTCTCCAAATAATACTTTTGGCTGTAGCGACAAATCAATGAATATTGATGTCATAATCACGTGCCCAGCAACGGCTCTTACTCCATGGAAACCAGGGATATTTGCCATTTTTTAACAGCTGCCGATGCCTGGCCCAATTCCGCATCTTTTGGCACCTTATAAATGTGGGTCAGTGTTTAGTTGTACTTTTTACAGCAGACTGTATTAAGTACCTTGTGTTTTTTATGTACAAATGGTGTGGTTTTTTCTACACGTAGATAAAGACATTGAGATTGTCTTGGACTTAGAAGTAAGACAATTGCTGGGTGAGTTAAATGGGCTTGGCCCAAAGATTTCAGGTCTTCTGGGCTACCGAAGGGCACATAACTTATAGTCAAAAGTTGAATATAGTAATGACCAGTCGCGATTGTACAGAGTACAGTGTAGCCGATTTCAATTAACAAAAAGACCAGGCAAAAATGCAAAAGTGGAAAAACTGTTCCAGTGCTGCTGGTAAGAGGCTAATCCGACGTATTTTGTGACGAGAAATCGAATGGTGCAAACCGCGTTGCTCTCCGACCAATACTTTTGGCTGTAGTGACAATTGAATGATCATTTATGTCATAATCACGTGCCCAGCAATGGCTCTTACTCCATGGAAACCAGGGAAATTTGCAATTTTTCAACAGCTGCCGATGCCTGGCTCAATTCCGCATCTTTTGGCACCTTATTCATGTGGGCCTTTGGTCAGTTGTACTTTTTACAGCAGACTGTATCAAGTACCTTGTGTTTTTCACGTACAAATGGTGTGGTTTTTCTACACGTAGATAAAGACATTGAGATTGTCTTGCACTTAGAAGTAAGACAATTGCTGGGTGAGTTAAATGGGCTTAGCCAAAAGATTTCAGGTCTTCTGGGCTACCGAAGGGCACATAACTTATAGTCAAAAGTTGAATATAGTAATGACCAGTCGCGATTGTACAGAGTACAGTGTAGCCGATTTCAATTAACAAAGAGACCAGGTAAAATGCAAAAGTGGAAAAACTGTTCCATTGCTGCTGGTAAGAGGCTAATCCGACGTATTTTGTGACGACAAATCGAATGGTGCAATCCGCGTTGCTCTCCGACCAATACTTTTGGCTGTAGCGACAATTGAATGATCATTGATGTCATAATCACGTGCCCAGCAACGGCTCTTACTCCATGGAAACCAGGGATATTTGCAATTTTTTAACAGCTGCCGATGCCTGGCCCAATTCCGCATCTTTTGGCACCTTATTCATGTGGGTCTGTGGTCAGTTGTACTTTTTACAGCACACTGTAGCAAGTACCTTGTGTTTTTCACGTACAAATGGTGTGGTTTTTCTACACGTAGATAAAGACATTGAGATTGTCTTGGACTTAGAAGTAAGACAATTGCTAGGTGAGTTAAATGGGCTTAGCCCAAAGATTTGACGTCTTCTGGGCTACCGAAGGGCACATAACTTATAGTCAAAAGTTGAATATAGTAATGACCAGTCGCGATTGTACAGAGTACAGTGTAGCCGATTTCAATTAACAAAAAGACCAGGCAAAAATGCAAAAGTGGAAAAACTGTTCCAGTGCTGCTGGTAAGAGGCTAATCCGACGTATTTTGTGACGAGAAATCGAATGGTGCAAACCGCGTTGCTCTCCGACTAATACTTTTGCCTGTAGTTACAATTAAATGATCATTTATGTCATAATCACGTGCCCAGCAACGGCTCTTACTCCATGGAAACCAGGGAACTTTACAATTTTTTAACAGCTGCCGATGCCTGGCTCAATTCCGCATCTTTTGGCACCTTACTGAAGTGGGTCAGTGTTCAGTTGTACTTTTTACAGCAGACTGTATCAAGTACCTTGTGTTTTTCACGTACAAATGGTGTGGTTTTTCTACACGTAGATAAAGACATTGAGATTGTCTTGGACTTAGAAGTAAGACAATTGCTGGGTGAGTTAAATGGGCTTAGCCCAAAGATTTCAGGTCTTCTGGGCTACCGAAGGGCACATAACTTATAGTCAAAAGTTAAATATAGTAATGACCACTCGCGATTGTACAGTGTACAGTGTAGCCGATTTCAATTAACAAAAAGACCAGGCAAAAATGCAAAAGTGGAAAAACTGTTCCAGTGCTGCTGGTAAGAGGCTAATCCGACGTATTTTGTGACGAGAAATCGAATGGTGCAAACCGCGTTGCTCTCCGACCAATACTTTTGGCTGTAGTGACAATTGAATGATCATTTATGTCATAATCACGTGCCCAGCAATGGCTCTTACTCCATGGAAACCAGGGAAATTTGCAATTTTTTCAACAGCTGCCGATGCCTGGCTCAATTCCGCATCTTTTGGCACCTTATAAATGTTGGTCAGTGTTTAGTTGTACTTTTTACAGCAGACTGTATCAAGTACCTTGTGTTTTTCACGTACAAATGGTGTGGGTTTTTCTACACGTAGATAAAGACATTGAGATTGTCTTGCACTTAGAAGTAAGACAATTGCTGGGTGAGTTAAATGGGCTTAGCCCAAAGATTTCAGGTCTTCTGGGCTACCGAAGGGCACATAACTTTAGTCAAAAGTTGAATATAGTAATGACCAGTCGCGATTGTACAGAGTACAGTGTAGCCGATTTCAATTAACAAAAAGACCAGGCAAAAATGCAAAAGTGGAAAAACTGTTCCAGTGCCGCTGGTAAGAGGCTAATCCGACGTATTTTGTGACGAGAAATCGAATGGTGCAAACCGCGTTGCTCTCCGACCAATACTTTTGGCTGTAGTGACAATTGAATGATCATTTATGTCATAATCACGTGCCCAGCAACGGCTCTTACTCCATGGAAACCAGGGAAATTTGCAATTTTTCAACAGCTGCCGATGCCTGGCTCAATTCTGCATCTTTTGGCACCTTACTGAAGTGGGTCAGTGTTCAGTTGTCCTTTTTACAGCAGACTGTATCAAGTACCTTGTGTTTATCACGTACAAATGGTGTGGTTTTTCTACACGTAGATAAAGACATTGAGATTGTCTTGCACTTAGAAGTAAGGCAATTGCTGGGTGAGTTAAATGGGCTTAGCCCAAAGATTTCAGATCTTCTGGCTACCGAAGGGCACATAACTTATAGTCAAAAGTTGAATATAGTAATGACCAGTCGCGATTGTACAGAGTACAGTGTAGCCGATTTCAATTAACAAAAAGACCAGGCAAAAATGCAAAAGTGGAAAAACTGTTCCAGTGCTGCTGGTAAGAGGCTAATCCGACGTATTTTGTGACGTGAAATCTAATGGTGCATACCGCGTTGCTCTCCGACCAATACTTTTGGCTGTAGTGACAATTGAATGATCATTTATGTCATAATCACGTGCCCAGCAACGGCTCTTACTCCATGGAAACCAGGGAAATTTGCAATTTTTCAACAGCTGCCGATACCTGGCTCAATTCCGCATCTTTTGGCACCTTATTCATGTGGGTCTGTGGTCAGTTGTACTTTTTACAGCAGACTGTATCAAGTACCTTGTGTTTTTCACGTACAAATGGTGTGGTTTTTCTACACGTAGATAAAGACATTGAGATTGTCCTTGGACTTAGAAGTAAGACAATTGCTGGGTGAGTTAAATGGGCTTAGCCAAAAGATTTCAGTCTTCTGGGCTACCGAAGGGCACATAACTTATAGTCAAAAGTTGAATATAGTAATGACCAGTCGCGATTGTACAGAATACAGTGTAGCCCATTTCAATTAACAAAGAGACCAGGTAAAATGCAAAAGTGGAAAAACTGTTCCATTGCTGCTGGTAAGAGGCTAATCCGACGTATTTTGTGACGAGAAATCGAATGGTGCAATCCGCGTTGCTCTCCGACCAATACTTTTGGCTGTAGCGACAATTGAATGATCATTGATGTCATAATCACGTGCCCAGCAACGGCTCTTACTCATGGAAACCAGGGATATTTGCAATTTTTCAACAGCTGCCGATGCCTGGCCCAATTCCGCATCTTTTGGCACCTTATAAATGTGGGTCAGTGTTTAGTTGTACTTTTTACAGCAGACTGTATCAAGTACCTTGTGTTTTTCACGTACAAATGGTGTGGTTTTTCTACACGTAGATAAAGACATTGAGATTGTCTTGGACTTAGAAGTAAGACAATTGCTAGGTGAGTTAAATAGGCTTAGCCCAAAGATTTGACGTCTTCTGGGCTACCGAAGGGCACATAACTTATAGTCAAAAGTTGAATATAGTAATGACCAGTCGCGATTGTACAGAGTACAGTGTAGCCGATTTCAATTAACAAAAAGACCAGGCAAAAATGCAAAAGTGGAAAAACTGTTCCAGTGCTGCTGGTAAGAGGCTAATCCGACGTATTTTGTGACGAGAAATCGAATGGTGCAAACCGCGTTGCTCTCCGACTAATACTTTTGCCTGTAGTGACAATTAAATGATCATTTATGTCATAATCACGTGCGTAGCAACGGCTCTTACTCCATGGAAACCAGGGAAATTTGCAATTTTTCAACAGCTGCCGATGCCTGGCTCAATTCCGCATCTTTTGGCACCTTATTCATGTGGGTCTGTGGTCAGTTGTACTTTTTACAGCAGACTGTAGCAAGTACCTTGTGTTTTTCACGTACAAATGGTGTGGTTTTTCTACACGTAGATAAAGACATTGAGATTGTCTTGGACTTAGAAGTAAGACAATTGCTAGGTGAGTTAAATGGGCTTAGCCCAAAGATTTGACGTCTTCTGGGCTACCGAAGGGCACATAACTTATAGTCAAAAGTTGAATATAGTAATGACCAGTCGCGATTGTACAGAGTACAGTGTAGCCGATTTCAATTAACAAAAAGACCAGGCAAAAATGCAAAAGTGGAAAAACTGTTCCAGTGCTGCTGGTAAGAGGCTAATCCGACGTATTTTGTGACGAGAAATCGAATGGTGCAAACCGCGTTGCTCTCCGACTAATACTTTTGCCTGTAGTTACAATTAAATGATCATTTATGTCATAATCACGTGCCCAGCAACGGCTCTTACTCCATGGAAACCAGGGAACTTTACAATTTTTTAACAGCTGCCGATGCCTGGCTCAATTCCGCATCTTTTGGCACCTTACTGAAGTGGGTCAGTGTTCAGTTGTACTTTTTACAGCAGACTGTATCAAGTACCTTGTGTTTTTCACGTACAAATGGTGTGGTTTTTCTACACGTAGATAAAGACATTGAGATTGTCTTGGACTTAGAAGTAAGACAATTGCTGGGTGAGTTAAATGGGCTTAGCCCAAAAGATTTCAGGTCTTCTGGGCTACCGAAGGGCACATAACTTATAGTCAAAAGTTAAATATAGTAATGACCAGTCGCGATTGTACAGTGTACAGTGTAGCCGATTTCAATTAACAAAAAGACCAGGCAAAAATGCAAAAGTGGAAAAACTGTTCCAGTGCTGCTGATAAGAGGCTAATCCGACGTATTTTGTGGCGAGAAATCGAATGGTGCAAACCGCGTTGCTCTCCAACTAATACTTTTGGCTGTAGCGACAAATCAATGAATATTGATGTCATAATCACGTGCCCAGCAACGGCTCTTACTCCATGGAAACCAGGGATATTTGCCATTTTTTAAACAGCTGCCGATGCCTGGCCAATTCCGCATCTTTTGGCACCTTATAAATGTGGGTCAGTGTTTAGTTGTACTTTTTACAGCAGACTGTATTAAGTACCTTGTGTTTTTTATGTACAAATGGTGTGGTTTTTCTACACGTAGATAAAGACATTGAGATTGTCTTGGACTTAGAAGTAAGACAATTGCTGGGTGAGTTAAATGGGCTTGGCCCAAAGATTTCAGGTCTTCTGGGCTACCGAAGGGCACATAACTTATAGTCAAAAGTTGAATATAGTAATGACCAGTCGCGATTGTACAGAGTACAGTGTAGCCGATTTCAATTAACAAAAAGACCAGGCAAAAATGCAAAAGTGGAAAAACTGTTCCATTGCTGCTGGTAAGAGGCTAATCCGACGTGTTTTGTGACGAGAAATCGAATGGTGCAAACCGCGTTGCTCTCCGACTAATACTTTTGCCTGTAGTGACAATTAAATGATCATTTATGTCATAATCACGTGCGTAGCAACGGCTCTTACTCCATGGAAACCAGGGAAATTTGCAATTTTTCACACCTGCCGATGCCTGGCTCAATTCCGCATCTTTTGGCACCTTATTCATGTGGGTCTGTGGTCAGTTGTACTTTTTACAGCAGACTGTATCAAGTACCTTGTGTTTTTCACGTACAAATGGTGTGGTTTTTCTACACGTAGATAAAGACATTGAGATTGTCTTGGACTTAGAAGTAAGACAATTGCTAGGTGAGTTAAATGGGCTTGGCCAAAGATTTGACGTCTTCTGGGCTACCAAAGGGCACATAACTTATAGTCAAAAGTTGAATATAGTAATGACCAGTCGCGATTGTACAGAGTACAGTGTAGCCGATTTCAATTAACAAAAAGACCAGCAAAAATGCAAAAGTGGAAAAACTGTTCCAGTGCTGCTGGTAAGAGGCTAATCCGACGTATTTTGTGACGTGAAATCGAATGGTGCAAACCGCGTTGCTCTCCGACTAATACTTTTACCTGTAGTGACAATTAAATGATCATTTATGTCATAATCACGTGCCCAGCAACGGCTCTTACTCCATGGAAACCAGGGAACTTTACAATTTTTTAACAGCTCTGCCGATGCCTGGCTCAATTCCGCATCTTTTGGCACCTTACTGAAGTGGGTCAGTGTTCAGTTGTACTTTTTACAGCAGACTGTATCAAGTACCTTGTGTTTTTCACGTACAAATGGTGTGGTTTTTCTACACGTAGATAAAGACATTGAGATTGTCTTGGACTTAGAAGTAAGACAATTGCTGGGTGAGTTAAATGGGCTTAGCCCAAAGATTTCAGGTCTTCTGGGCTACCGAAGGGCACATAACTTATAGTCAAAAGTTAAATATAGTAATGACCACTCGCGATTGTACAGTGTACAGTGTAGCCGATTTCAATTAACAAAAAGACCAGGCAAAAATGCAAAAGTGGAAAAACTGTTCCAGTGCTGCTGATAAGAGGCTAATCCGACGTATTTTGTGGCGAGAAATCGAATGGTGCAAACCGCGTTGCTCTCCAACTAATACTTTTGGCTGTAGCTACAAATCAATGAATATTGATGTCATAATCACGTGCCCAAGCAACGGCTCTTACTCCATGGAAACCAGGGATATTTGCCATTTTTTAACAGCTGCCGATGCCCTGGCCCAATTCCGCATCTTTTGGCACCTTATAAATGTGGGTCAGTGTTTAGTTGTACTTTTTACAGCAGACTGTATTAAGTACCTTGTGTTTTTTATGTACAAATGGTGTGGTTTTTCTACACGTAGATAAAGACATTGAGATTGTCTTGGACTTAGAAGTAAGACAATTGCTGGGTGAGTTAAATGGGCTTGGCCCAAAGATTTCAGGTCTTCTGGGCTACCGAAGGGCACATAACTTATAGTCAAAAGTTGAATATAGTAATGACCAGTCGCGATTGTACAGAGTACAGTGTAGCCGATTTCAATTAACAAAAAGACCAGGCAAAAATGCAAAAGTGGAAAAACTGTTCCAGTGCTGCTGGTAAGAGGCTAATCCGACGTATTTTGTGAGGAGAAATTGAATGGTGCAAACCGCGTTGCTCTCCGACCAATACTTTTGGCTGTAGTGACAATTGAATGATCATTTATGTCATAATCACGTGCCCAGCAACGGCTCTTACTCCATGGAAACCAGGGAAATTTGCAATTTTTCAACACCTGCCGATGCCTGGCTCAATTCCGCATCTTTTGGCACTTTATTCATGTGGGTCTGTGGTCAGTTGTACTTTTTACAGCAGACTGTATCAAGTACCTTGTGTTTTTCACGTACAAATGGTGTGGTTTTTCTACACGTAGATAAAGACATTGAGATTGTCTTGGACTTAGAAGTAAGACAATTGCTGGGTGAGTTAAATGGGCTTAGCCCAAAGATTTCAGGTTTTCTGGGCTACAGAAGGGCACATAACTTATAGTCAAAAGTTGAATATAGTAATGACCAGTCGCGATTGTACAGAGTACAGTGTAGCCGATTTCATTAACAAAAAGACCAGGCAAAAATGCAAAAGTGGAAAAACTGTTCCAGTGCTGCTGGTAAGAGGCTAATCCGACGTATTTTGTGACGAGAAATCGAATGGTGCAAACCGCGTTGCTCTCCGACTAATACTTTTGGCTGTAGTGACAATTGAATGATTATTTATGTCATAATCACGTGCCCAGCAACGGCTCTTACTCCATGGAAACCAGGGAATTTGCAATTTTTCAACAGCTGCCGATGCCTGGCTCAATTCCGAATCTTTTGGCACCTTACTGAAGTGGGTCAGTGTTCAGTTGTACTTTTTACAGCAGACTGTATCAAGTACCTTGTGTTTCTCACGTACAAATGGTGTGGTTTTTCTACACGTAGATAAAAGACATTGAGATTGTCTTGCACTTAGAAGTAAGGCAATTGCTGGGTGAGTTAAATGGGCTTAGCCCAAAGATTTCAGGTCTTCTGGGCTACCGAAGGGCACATAACTTATAGTCAAAAGTTGAATATAGTAATGACCAGTCGCGATTGTACAGAGTACAGTGTAGCCGATTTCAATTAACAAAAAGACCAGGCAAAAATGCAAAAGTGGAAAAACTGTTCCAGTGCTGCTGGTAAGAGGCTAATCCGACGTATTTTGTGACGAGAAATCGAATGGTGCAAACCGCGTTGCTCTCCGACCAATACTTTTGGCTGTAGTGACAATTGAATGATCATTTATGTCATAATCACGTGCGTAGCAACGGCTCTTACTCCATGGAAACCAGGGAAATTTGCAATTTTTTAACAGCTGCCGATGCCTGGCTCAATTCCGCATCTTTTGGCACCTTATTCATGTGGGTCTGTGGTCAGTTGTATTTTTACAGCAGACTGTAGCAAGTACTTGTGTTTTTCACGTACAAATGGTGTGGTTTTTCTACACGTAGATAAAGACATTGAGATTGTCTTGGGACTTAGAAGTAAGACAATTGCTAGGTGAGTTAAATGGGCTTAGCCAAAGATTTGACGTCTTCTGGGCTACCGAAGGGCACATAACTTATAGTCAAAAGTTGAATATAGTAATGACCAGTCGCGATTGTACAGAGTACAGTGTAGCCGATTTCAATTAACAAAAAGACCAGGCAAAAATGCAAAAGTGGAAAAACTGTTCCAGTGCTGCTGGTAAGAGGCTAATCGACGTATTTTGTGACGAGAAATCGAATGTGCAAACCGCGTTGCTCTCCGACTAATACTTTTGCCTGTAGTTACAATTAAATGATCATTTATGTCATAATCACGTGCCAGCAACGGCTCTTACCTATGGAAACCAGGGAACTTTACAATTTTTTAACAGCTGCCGATGCCTGGCTCAATTCCGCATCTTTTGGCACCTTACTGAAGTGGGTCAGTGTTCAGTTGTACTTTTTTACAGCAGACTGTATCAAGTACCTTGTGTTTTTCACGTACAAATGGTGTGGTTTTTCTACACGTAGAATTAGACATTGAGATTGTCTTGGACTTAGAAGTACGACAATTGCTGGGTGAGTTAAATGGGCTTAGCCCAAAGATTTAGGTCTTCTGGGCTACCGAAGGGCACATAACTTATAGTCAAAAGTTAAATATAGTAATGACCACTCGCGATTGTACAGTGTACAGTGTAGCCGATTTCAATTAACAAAAAGACCAGGCAAAAATGCAAAAGTGGAAAAACTGTTCCAGTAGCTGATAAGAGGCTAATCCGACGTATTTTGTGGCGAGAATCGAATGGTGCAAACCGCGTTGCTCTCCAAACTAATACTTTGGCTGTAGCGACAAATCAATGAATTTAATGAATATTGATGTCATAATCACGTGCCCAGCAACGGCTCTTACTCCATGGAAACCAGGGATATTTGCCATTTTTTAACAGCTGCCGATGCCTGGCCCAATTCCGCATCTTTTGGCACCTTATAAATGTGGGTCAGTGTTTAGTTGTACTTTTTACAGCAGACTGTATTAAGTACCTTGTGTTTTTTATGTACAAATGGTGTGGTTTTTCTACACGTAGATAAAGACATTGAGATTGTCTTGGACTTAGAAGTAAGACAATTGCTGGGTGAGTTAAATGGGCTTGGCCCAAAGATTTCAGGTCTTCTGGGCTACCGAAGGGCACATAACTTATAGTCAAAAGTTGAATATAGTAATGACCAGTCGCGATTGTACAGAGTACAGTGTAGCCGATTTCAATTAACAAAAAGACCAGGCAAAAATGCAAAAGTGGAAAAACTGTTCCAGTGCTGCTGGTAAGAGGCTAATCCGACGTGTTTTGTGACGAGAAATCGAATGGTGCAAACCGCGTTGCTCTCCGACTAATACTTTTGCCTGTAGTGACAATTAA